>NW_024543456.1:0-124676 GCF_018167655.1 Microtus oregoni
GTGTGTTCAGTGCTCAGGGTGCTGGGTGCTCAGTACTCAGGATGCTCGGTGCTTAGTACTCAGGGTGCTGGGTGCTCAGTACTCTGGGTGCTGGGTGCTCAGTGCTCGGGGTGCTCGTGCTCAGTGCTCAAGGTGCTGGGTGCTCATTACTCACGGTGCTCATTGCTCAGGGTGCTGGGTGCTCAGTGCTCAGGGTGCTCGGTGCTCGGGGCGCTGGGTCCTCAGTGCTCGTGGTGCTCGGAGCTCAGTACTCAGGGTGCTGGGTGCTCAGTGCTCGGGGTGCTCGGTGCTGATACTCAGGGTGCTTGGGTGCTCAGTGCTCGGGGTGCTGGGTGCTCAGTGCTCAGGGTGCTGGGTGCTCAGTGCTCGGGGTGCTGGGTGCTCAGTGCTCAGGGTGCTGGCTGCTCAGTGCTCGGGGTGCTGGGTGCTCAGTGCTCAGTACTCAGGGTGCTGGGTGCTCAGTGCTCAGGGTGCTGGGTGCTCAGTGCTCGGGGTGCTGGGTGCTCAGTACTCAGGGTGCTGGGTGCTCAGTACTTCGGGTGCTGGGTGCTCAGTTCTCGGGTGCTCGGTGCTCAGTACTCAGTGCTCAGGGTGCTCAGTGCTCAGTGCTCAGGGTGCTGGTGTTCAGTACTCAGGGTGCTGGGTGCTCAGTGCTCAGGGTGCTGGGTGCTCAGTGCTCAGGGTGCTCGGTGCTCGGGGCGCTGGGTGCTCAGTGCTCGGGGTGCTCGGAGCTCAGTACTCAGGGTGCTGGGTGCTCAGTGCTCGGGGTGCTCGGTGCCTCAGTACTCAGGGTGCTGGGTGCTCAGTGCTCTGGGTGCTGGTTGCTCAGTGCTCAGTACTCAGGGTGCTGGGTGCTCAGTGCTCAGGGTGCTGTGTGCTCAGTGCTCAGGGTGCTGGGTGCTCAGTGCTCAGGGTGCGGGTAATCAGTGCTCAGGGTGCTGGGTGCTCAGTACTCAGGGTGCTGGGTGCTCAGTACTCAGGTGCTGGGTGCTCAGTGCTCGGGGTGCTATGTGATCAGTGGTCGCGGTGCTGGGTGCTCAGTACTCAGGGTGCTCATTGCTCAGGGTGCTGGGTGCTCAGTACTCAGGGTGCTGGGTGCTCAGTGCTCGAGGTGCTCAGTACTCAGGGTGCTGTGTGTTCAGTGCTCAGGGTGCTTGGTGCTCAGTACTCAGGGTGTTCGGTGCTTAGTACTTCAGGGTGCTGGGTGCTCAGTACTCCGGGTGCTGGGTGCTCAGTGCTCGGGGTGCTCGGTGCTCAGTGCTCAAGGTGCTGGGTGCTCAGTACTCAGGGTGCTCATTGCTCAGGGTGCTGGGTGCTCAGTGCTCAGGGTGCTCGGTGCTCAGGGCGCTGGGTGCTCAGTGCTCGGGGTGCTCGGAGCTCAGTACTCAGGGTGCTGGGTGCTCAGTGCTCGGGGTGCTCGGTGCTCAGTACTCAGGGTGCTGGGTGCTCAGTGCTCGGGGTGCTGGGTGCTCAGTGCTCAGGATGCTGGTGCTCAGTACTCAGGGTGCTCGGTGCTTAGTACTCAGGGTGCTCGGTGCTCGGGGTGCTGGGTGCTCAGTGCTCGGGGTGCTAGGTGCTCAGTACTCAGAGTGCTGGGTGCTCAGTACTCAGGGTACTTGGTGCTCAGTACTCGGGTGCTGGGTGCTCAGTGCTCAGGGTGCTGGGTGCTCAGTTGCTCGGGGTGATGGGTGCTCAGTGCTCAGTACTCAGGGTTGCTGGGTGCTCAGTGCTCGGGGTGCTGGGTGCTCAGTGCTCAGTACTCAGTGTGCTGGGTGCTCAGTGCTCAGGGTGCTGGGTGCTCAGTGCTCAGGGTGCTGGGTGCTCAGTGCTCAGGGTGCTGGGTACACAGTGCTCAGGGTGCTGGGTTCCAGTACTCAGGGAGCTCAGTGCTCAGTACTCGGGGTGCTGGGTGCTCAGTGCTCAGGGTGCTCAGTGCTCAGTACCTCGGGGTGCTGTGTGCTCAGTGCTCCGGGTGCTCAGTGCTCAGTGCTCGGGTTGCTGGGTGGTCAGTGCTCGGGGCGCTGGGGGCTCAGTGCTCGGTGTGCTGGGTGCTCAGTACTCGGGGTGCTGGGTGCTCAGTGCTCAGGGTGCTCAGTGCTCAGTACTCAGTGCTCAGGGTGCTCAGTGCTCAGTGCTCAGGGTGCTGGGTGTTCAGTTCTCAGGGTGCTGGGTGCTTAGTTCTCAGGGTGCTGGGTGCTCAGTGCTCAGGGTGCTGGGTTGCTCAGTGCTCAGGGTGCCTGGGTGCTCAGTGCTCAGGGTTCTGGGTGCTCAGTACCTCAGGGTGCTCAGTGCTCAGTACTCGGGGTGCTTGGTGCTCAGTACTCAGGGTGCCTCGGTGCTCAGTACTCGGGGTGCTGGGTGCTCAGTGCTCAGGGTGCTCAGTGCTCAGTGCTCGGGGGCTGGGTGTTCACTGCTCGGGGCGCTGGGTGCTCAGTGCTCGGGGTGCTGGGTGCTCAGTACACGGGGTGCTGGGAGTGCTCAGTGCTCAGGGTGCTCAGTGCTCAGTACTCAGTGCTCAGGGTGCTCAGTGCTCAGTGCTCAGGGTGCTGGGTATTCAGTACTCAGGGTGCTGGGTGCTCAGTACTCAGGGTGCTAGGTGCTCAGTGCTCAGGGTGCTGGGTGCTCAAAGTGCTCGGGGCGCTGGGTGCTCAGTGCTCGGGGTGCTCGGAGCTCAGTACTCAGTGTGCTGGGTGCTCAGTGCTCAGGGTGATCGGTGCTCAGTACTCAGGTTGCTGGATGCTCAGTGCTCGGGGTGCTCGGTGCTCAGTACGTTGGGTGCTCACTACTCAGGGTGCTGGGTGCTCAGTGCTCGGGGTGCGGGTGCTCAGTGCTCGCGGTGCTGGGTGCTCAGTGCTCGGGGTGCTCGGTGCTCAGTACTCAGGTTGCTGGGTGCCTCAGTGCTTGGGGTGCTTGGTGCTCAGTGCTCGCGGTGCTGGGGTGCTCAGTGCTCGGGGTGCTCGATGCTCAGTACTCAGGGTGCTGGTGCTCAGTGCTCGAGGTGCTCAGTACTCAGGGTGCTGTGTGATCAGTGCTCAGGGTGCTGGGTGCTCAGTACTCAGGGTGCTCGGTGCTTAGTACTCAGGGGTGCTTGGTGCTCAATACTCCGGGTGCTGGGTGCTCAGTGCTCGGGGTGCTCGGTGCTCAGCTGCTCAAGGTGCTGGGTGCTCAGTACTCAGGGTGCTCATTGCTCAGGGTGCTGGGTGCTCAGTACTCAGGGTGCTGGGTGCTCAGTGCTCAGGGTGCTCGGTGCTCGGGGCGCTGGGTGCTCAGGCCTCGGGGTGCTCTTAGCTCAGTACTCAGGGTGCTGGGTGCTCAGTGCTCGGGGTTCTCGGTGCTCAGTACTCAGGGTGCTGGGTGTTCAGTACTCGGGGTGCTGGGTTCTCAGTACTCAGGGTGCTGGGTGCTCAGTACTCGGCGTGCTGGGTTCGCAGTACACAGGTTGCTGGGTGCTCAGTACTCAGGGTGCTGGGTGCTCAGTACTCGGGTGCTGGGTGCTCAGTGCTCAGGGTGCTGGGTGCTCAGTGCTCGGGGTGCTGGGTGCTGGGTGCTCAGTACTCAGGGTGCTGGGTGCTCAGTACTCGGGTGCTCAGGGCTCAGTACTCAGGGTGCTGGGTGCTCAGTGCTCGGGGTGCTGGGTGCTGAGTGCTCAGTACTCAGGGTGCTGGGTGCTCAGGGCTCAGGGTGCTGGGTCCTCAGTGCTCAGGGTGCTGGTTGCTCAGTGCTCGGGGTGCTGGGTGCTCAGTGCTCAGTACTCAGGGTGCTGGGTGCTCAGTGCTCAGGGTGCTGGGTGCTCAGTGCACGGGGTGCTGGGTGCTCAGTGCTCAGGGTGCTGGGTGCTCAGTGCTCAGGGTGCCGAGTGCTCAGTACTCAGGGTGCTGGGTGCTCAGTGCACGGGGTGCTGGTTGCTCAGTGCTCAGGGTGCTGGGTGCTCAGTACTCAGGGTGCTGGGTGTTCAGTACTCGGGGTGCTGGGTTCTCAGTACTCAGGGTGCTGGGTGCTCAGTACTCCGGGTGCTGGGTGCTCAGTTCTCGGGGTGCTCGGTGCTCAGTACTCAGTGCTCAGGCTGCTCAGTGCTCAGTGCTCAGGGTGCTGGGTGTTCAGTACTCAGGGTGCTGGGTGCTCAGTGCTCAGGGTGCTGGGTGCTCAGTGCTCAGGGTGCTCGGTGCTCGGGGCGCTGGGTGCTCAGTCCTCGGGGTGCTCGGAGCTCAGTACTCAGGGTGCTGGGTGCTCAGTGCTCGGGGTGCTCGGTGCTCAGTACTCAGGGTGCTGGGTGCTCAGTGCTCGGGTGCTGGGTGCTCAGTGCTCAGTACTCAGGGTGCTGGGTGCTCAGTGCTCAGGGGTGCTCAGTACTCAGGGTGCTGGGTGCTCAGTGCTCGAGGTGCTCAGTACTCAGGGTGCTGTGTTTTCAGTGCTCAGGGTGCTGGGTGCTCAGTACTCAGGGTGCTCGGTGCTTAGTACTCAGGGTGCTGGGTGCACAGTACTCCGGGTGCTGGGTGCTCAGTGCTCGGGGTGCTCGGTGCTCAGTGCTCAAGGTGCTGGGTGCTCAGTACTCACGGTGCTCATTGCTCAGGGTGCTGGGTGCTCAGTGCTCAGGGTGCTCGGTGCTCGGGGCGCTGGGTCCTCAGTGCTCGGGGTGCTCGGAGCTCAGTACTCAGGGTGCTGGGTGCTCAGTGCTCGGGGTGCTCGGTGCTGAGTACTCAGGGTGCTGGGTGCTCAGTGCTCGGGGTGCTGGGTGCTCAGTGCTCAGGGTGCTGGGTGCTCAGTGCTCGGGGTGCTGGGTGCTCAGTGCTCAGGGTGCTGGCTGCTCAGTGCTCGGGGTGCTGGGTGCTCAGTGCTCAGTACTCAGGGTGCTGGGTGCTCAGTGCTCAGGGTGCTGGGTGCTCAGTGCTCGGGGTGCTGGGTGCTCAGTACTCAGGGTGCTGGGTGCTCAGTACTTCGGGTGCTGGGTGCTCAGTTCTCGGGGTGCTCGGTGCTCAGTACTCAGTGCTCAGGGTGCTCAGTGCTCAGTGCTCAGGGTGCTGGGTGTTCAGTACTCAGGTGCTGGGTGCTCAGTGCTCAGGGTGCTGGGTGCTCAGTGCTCAGGGTGCTCGGTGCTCGGGGCGCTGGGTGCTCAGTGCTCGGGGTGCTCGGATCTCAGTACTCAGGGTGCTGGGTGCTCAGTGCTCGGGGTGCTCGGTGCTCAGTACTCAGGGTGCTGGGTGCTCAGTGCTCTGGGTGCTGGTTGCTCAGTGCTCAGTACTCAGGGTGCTGGGTGCTCAGTGCTCAGGGTGCTGTGTGCTCAGTGCTCAGGGTGCTGGGTGCTCAGTGCTCAGGGTGCGGGGTAATCAGTGCTCAGGGTGCTGGGTGCTCAGTACTCAGGGTGCTGGGTGCTCAGTACTCAGGGTGCTGGGTGCTCAGTGCTCGGGGTGCTATGTGATCAGTGGTCGCGGTGCTGGGTGCTCAGTACTCAGGGTGCTCATTGCTCAGGGTGCTGGGTGCTCAGTACTCAGGGTGCTGGGTGCTCAGTGCTCGAGGTGCTCAGTACTCAGGGTGCTGTGTGTTCAGTGCTCAGGGTGCTTGGTGCTCAGTACTCAGGGTGTTCGGTGCTTAGTACTCAGGGTGCTGGGTGCTCAGTACTCCGGGTGCTGGGTGCTCAGTGCTCGGGGTGCTCGGTGCTCAGTGCTCAAGGTGCTGGGTGCTCAGTACTCAGGGTGCTCATTGCTCAGGGTGCTGGGTGCTCAGTGCTCAGGGTGCTCGGTGCTCAGGGCGCTGGGTGCTCAGTGCTCGGGGTGCTCGGAGCTCAGTACTCAGGGTGCTGGGTGCTCAGTGCTCGGGGTGCTCGGTGCTCAGTACTCAGGTTGCTGGGTGCTCAGTGCTCGGGGTGCTGGGTGCTCAGTGCTCAGGATGCTGGGTGCTCAGTACTCAGGGTGCTCGGTGCTTAGTACTCAGGGTGCTCGGTGCTCGGGGTGCTGGGTGCTCAGTTCTCGGGGTGCTAGGTGCTCAGTACTCAGAGTGCTGGGTGCTCAGTACTCAGGGTACTTGGTGCTCAGTACTCGGGTGCTGGGTGCTCAGTGCTCAGGGTGCTGGGTGCTCAGTGCTCGGGGTGATGGGTGCTCAGTGCTCAGTACTCAGGGTGCTGGGTGCTCAGTGCTCGGGGTGCTGGGTGCTCAGTGCTCAGTACTCAGTGTGCTGGGTGCTCAGTGCTCAGGGTGCTGGGTGCTCAGTGCTCAGGGTGCTGGGTGCTCAGTGCTCAGGGTGCTGGGTACACAGTGCTCAGGGTGCTGGGTTCCCAGTACTCAGGGAGCTCAGTGCTCAGTACTCGGGGTGCTGGGTGCTCAGTGCTCAGGGTGCTCAGTGCTCAGTACTCGGGGTGCTGTGTGCTCAGTGCTCCGGGTGCTCAGTGCTCAGTGCTCGGGTTGCTGGGTGGTCAGTGCTCGGGGCGCTGGGGGCTCAGTGCTCGGTGTGCTGGGTGCTCAGTACTCGGGGTGCTGGGTGCTCAGTGCTCAGGGTGCTCAGTGCTCAGTACTCAGTGCTCAGGGTGCTCAGTGCTCAGTGCTCAGGGTGCTGGGTGTTCAGTTCTCAGGGTGCTGGGTGCTTAGTACTCAGGGTGCTGGGTGCTCAGTGCTCAGGGTGCTGGGTGCTCAGTGCTCAGGGTGCTGGGTGCTCAGTGCTCAGGGTTCTGGGTGCTCAGTACTCAGGGTGCTCAGTGCTCAGTACTCGGGGTGCTTGGTGCTCAGTACTCAGGGTGCTCGGTGCTCAGTACTCGGGGTGCTGGGTGCTCAGTGCTCAGGGTGCTCAGTGCTCAGTGCTCGGGGTGCTGGGTGTTCACTGCTCGGGGCGCTGGGTGCTCAGTGCTCGGGGTGCTGGGTGCTCAGTACACGGGGTGCTGGGTGCTCAGTGCTCAGGGTGCTCAGTGCTCAGTACTCAGTGCTCAGGGTGCTCAGTGCTCAGTGCTCAGGGTGCTGGGTATTCAGTACTCAGGGTGCTGGGTGCTCAGTACTCAGGGTGCTAGGTGCTCAGTGCTCAGGGTGCTGGGTGCTCAGTGCTCGGGGCGCTGGGTGCTCAGTGCTCGGGGTGCTCGGAGCTCAGTACTCAGGGTGCTGGGTGCTCAGTGCTCAGGGTGATCGGTGCTCAGTACTCAGGTTGCTGGATGCTCAGTGCTCGGGGTGCTCGGTGCTCAGTACGTTGGGTGCTCACTACTCAGGGTGCTGGGTGCTCAGTGCTCGGGGTGCTGGGTGCTCAGTGCTCGCGGTGCTGGGTGCTCAGTGCTCGGGGTGCTCGGTGCTCAGTACTCAGGTTGCTGGGTGCTCAGTGCTCGGGGTGCTTGGTGCTCAGTGCTCGCGGTGCTGGGTGCTCAGTGCTCGGGGTGCTCGATGCTCAATACTCAGGGTGCTGGGTGCTCAGTGCTCGAGGTGCTCAGTACTCAGGGTGCTGTGTGATCAGTGCTCAGGGTGCTGGGTGCTCAGTACTCAGGGTGCTCGGTGCTTAGTACTCAGGGTGCTTGGTGCTCAATACTCCGGGTGCTGGGTGCTCAGTGCTCGGGGTGCTCGGTGCTCAGTGCTCAAGGTGCTGGGTGCTCAGTACTCAGGGTGCTCATTGCTCAGGGTGCTGGGTGCTCAGTACTCAGGGTGCTGGGTGCTCAGTGCTCAGGGTGCTCGGTGCTCGGGGCGCTGGGTGCTCAGGCCTCGGGGTGCTCTTAGCTCAGTACTCAGGGTGCTGGGTGCTCAGTGCTCGGGGTTCTCGGTGCTCAGTACTCAGGGTGCTGGGTGTTCAGTACTCGGGGTGCTGGGTTCTCAGTACTCAGGGTGCTGGGTGCTCAGTACTCGGCGTGCTGGGTTCGCAGTACACAGGTTGCTGGGTGCTCAGTACTCAGGGTGCTGGGTGCTCAGTACTCGGGTGCTGGGTGCTCAGTGCTCAGGGTGCTGGGTGCTCAGTGCTCGGGGTGCTGGGTGCTGGGTGCTCAGTACTCAGGGTGCTGGGTGCTCAGTACTCGGGTGCTCAGGGCTCAGTACTCAGGGTGCTGGGTGCTCAGTGCTCGGGGTGCTGGGTGCTGAGTGCTCAGTACTCAGGGTGCTGGGTGCTCAGGGCTCAGGGTGCTGGGTCCTCAGTGCTCAGGGTGCTGGGTGCTCAGTGCTCGGGGTGCTGGGTGCTCAGTGCTCAGTACTCAGGGTGCTGGGTGCTCAGTGCTCAGGGTGCTGGGTGCTCAGTGCACGGGGTGCTGGGTGCTCAGTGCTCAGGGTGCTGGGTGCTCAGTGCTCAGGGTGCCGAGTGCTCAGTACTCAGGGTGCTGGGTGCTCAGTGCACGGGGTGCTGGTTGCTCAGTGCTCAGGGTGCTGGGTGCTCAGTACTCAGGGTGCTGGGTGTTCAGTACTCGGGGTGCTGGGTTCTCAGTACTCAGGGTGCTGGGTGCTCAGTACTCCGGGTGCTGGGTGCTCAGTTCTCGGGGTGCTCGGTGCTCAGTACTCAGTGCTCAGGCTGCTCAGTGCTCAGTGCTCAGGGTGCTGGGTGTTCAGTACTCAGGGTGCTGGGTGCTCAGTGCTCAGGGTGCTGGGTGCTCAGTGCTCAGGGTGCTCGGTGCTCGGGGCGCTGGGTGCTCAGTCCTCGGGGTGCTCGGAGCTCAGTACTCAGGGTGCTGTGTGCTCAGTGCTCGGGGTGCTCGGTGCTCAGTACTCAGGGTGCTGGGTGCTCAGTGCTCGGGGTGCTGGGTGCTCAGTGCTCAGTACTCAGGGTGCTGGGTGCTCAGTGCTCAGGGTGCTCAGTACTCAGGGTGCTGTGTTTTCAGTGCTCAGGGTGCTGGGTGCTCAGTACTCAGGGTGCTCGGTGCTTAGTACTCAGGGTGCTGGGTGCACAGTACTCCGGGTGCTGGGTGCTCAGTGCTCGGGGTGCTCGGTGCTCAGTGCTCAAGGTGCTGGGTGCTCAGTACTCACGGTGCTCATTGCTCAGGGTGCTGGGTGCTCAGTGCTCAGGGTGCTGGGTGCTCGGGGCGCTGGGTGCTCAGTGCTCGGGGTGCTCGAAGCTCAGTACTCAGGGTGCTGGGTGCTCAGTGCTCGGGGTGTTCGGTGCTCAGTACTCAGGGTGCTAGGTGCTCAGTGCTCGGGGTGCTGGGTGCTCAGTGCTCAGGGTGCTTGGTGCTCAGTACTCGGGGTCCTGGGTGCTCAGTGCTCAGGGTGCTGGCTGCTCAGTGCTCGGGGTGCTGGGTGCTCAGTGCTCAGTACTCAGGGTGCTGGGTGCTCAGTGCTCAGGGTGCTGGGTGCTCAGTGCTCGGGGTGCTGGGTGCTCAGTACTCAGGGTGCTGGGTGCTCAGTACTCCGGGTGCTGGGTGCTCAGTTCTCGGGGTGCTCGGTGCTCAGTACTCAGTGCTCAGGGTGCTCAGTGCTCAGTGCTCAGGGTGCTGGGTGTTCAGTACTCAGGGTGCTGGGTGCTCAGTGCTCAGGGTGCTGGGTGCTCAGTGCTCAGGGTGCTCGGTGCTCGGGGCGCTGGGTGCTCAGTGCTCGGGGTGCTCGGAGCTCAGTACTCAGGGTGCTGGGTGCTCAGTTCTCGGGGTGCTCGGTGCTCAGTACTCAGGGTGCTGGGTGCTCAGTGCTCAGGGTGCTGGGTGCTCAGTACGTTGGGTGCTCATTGCTCAGGGTGCTGGGTGCTCAGTACTCAGGGTGCTGGGTGCTCAGTGCTCGAGGTGCTCAGTACTCAGGGTGCTGTGTGTTCAGTGCTCAGGGTGCTGGGTGCTCAGTACTCAGGGTGCTCGGTGCTTAGTACTCAGGGTGCTGGGTGCTCAGTACTCCGGGTGCTGGGTGCTCAGTGCTCGGGGTGCTCGGTGCTCAGTGCTCAAGGTGCTGGGTGCTCAGTACTCAGGGTGCTCATTGCTCAGGGTGCTGGGTGCTCAGTGCTCAGGGTGCTCGGTGCTCAGGGCGCTGGGTGCTCAGTGCTCGGGGTGCTCGGAGCTCAGTACTCAGGGTGCTGGGTGCTCAGTGCTCGGGGTGCTCGGTGCTCAGTACTCAGGGTGCTGGGTGCTCAGTGCTCGGGGTGCTGGGTGCTCAGTGCTCAGGATGCTGGGTGCTCAGTACTCAGGGTGCTTGGTGCTTAGTACTCAGGGTGCTCTGTGCTCGGGGTGCTGGGTGCTCAGTGCTCGGGGTGCTAGGTGCTCAGTACTCAGAGTGCTGGGTGCTCAGTACTCAGGGTACTTGGTGCTCAGTACTCGGGTGCTGGGTGCTCAGTGCTCAGGGTGCTGGGTGCTCAGTGCTCGGGGTGATGGGTGCTCAGTGCTCAGTACTCAGGGTGCTGGGTGCTCAGTGCTCGGGGTGCTGGGTGCTCAGTGCTCAGTACTCAGTGTGCTGGGTGCTCAGTGCTCAGGGTGCTGGGTGCTCAGTGCTCAGGGTGCTGGGGGCTCAGTGCTCAGGGTGCTGGGTACACAGTGCTCAGGGTGCTGGGTTCCCAGTACTCAGGGAGCTCAGTGCTCAGTACTCGGGGTGCTGGGTGCTCAGTGCTCAGGGTGCTCAGTGCTCAGTACTCGGGGTGCTGTGTGCTCAGTGCTCCGGGTGCTCAGTGCTCAGTGCTCGGGGTGCTGGGTGGTCAGTGCTCGGGGCGCTGGGGGCTCAGTGCTCGGTGTGCTGGGTGCTCAGTACTCGGGGTGCTGGGTGCTCAGTGCTCAGGGTGCTCAGTGCTCAGTACTCAGTGCTCAGGGTGCTCAGTGCTCAGTGCTCAGGGTGCTGGGTGTTCAGTACTCAGGGTGCTGGGTGCTTAGTACTCAGGGTGCTGGGTGCTCAGTGCTCAGGGTGCTGGGTGCTCAGTGCTCAGGGTGCTGGGTGCTCAGTGCTCAGGGTTCTGGGTGCTCAGTACTCAGGGTGCTCAGTGCTCAGTACTCGGGGTGCTTGGTGCTCAGTACTCAGGGTGCTCGGTGCTCAGTACTCGGGGTGCTGGGTGCTCAGTGCTCAGGGTGCTCAGTGCTCAGTGCTCGGGGTGCTGGGTGTTCACTGCTCGGGGCGCTGGGTGCTCAGTGCTCGGGGTGCTGGGTGCTCAGTACACGGGGTGCTGGGTGCTCAGTGCTCAGGGTGCTCAGTGCTCAGTACTCAGTGCTCAGGGTGCTCAGTGCTCAGTGCTCAGGGTGCTGGGTGTTCAGTACTCAGGGTGCTGGGTGCTCAGTACTCAGGGTGCTAGGTGCTCAGTGCTCAGGGTGCTGGGTGCTCAGTGCTCGGGGCGATGGGTGCTCAGTGCTCGGGGTGCTCGGAGCTCAGTACTCAGGGTGCTGGGTGCTCAGTGCTCGGGGTGATCGGTGCTCAGTACTCAGGGTGCTGGGTGCTCAGTGCTCGGGGTGCTCGGTGCTCAGTACGTTGGGTGCTCACTACTCAGGGTGCTGGGTGCTCAGTGCTCGGGGTGCTGGGTGCTCAGTGCTCGCGGTGCTGGGTGCTCAGTGCTCGGGGTGCTCGGTGCTCAGTACTCAGGTTGCTGGGTGCTCAGTGCTCGGGGTGGTTGGTGCTCAGTGCTCGCGGTGCTGGGTGCTCAGTGCTCCGGGTGCTCGATGCTCAGTACTCAGGGTGCTGGGTGCTCAGTGCTCTAGGTGCTCAGTACTCAGGGTGCTGTGTGATCAGTGCTCAGGGTGCTGGGTGCTCAGTACTCAGGGTGCTCGGTGCTTAGTACTCAGGGTGCTTGGTGCTCAATACTCCGGGTGCTGGGTGCTCAGTGCTCGGGGTGCTCGGTGCTCAGTGCTCAAGGTGCTGGGTGCTCAGTACTCAGGGTGCTGGGTGCTCAGTGCTCAGGGTGCTCGGTGCTCGGGGCGCTGGGTGCTCAGGCCTCGGGGTGCTCTTAGCTCAGTACTCAGGGTGCTGGGTGCTCAGTGCTCGGGGTTCTCGGTGCTCAGTACTCAGGGTGCTGGGTGTTCAGTACTCGGGGTGCTGGGTTCTCAGTACTCAGGGTGCTGGGTGCTCAGTACTCGGCGTGCTTTGGTTCGCAGTACACAGGTTGCTGTGTGCTCAGTACTCAGGGTGCTGGGTGCTCAGTACTCGGGTGCTGGGTGCTCAGTGCTCAGGGTGCTGGGTGCTCAGTGCTCGGGGTGCTGGGTGCTCAGGGCTCAGTACTCAGGGTGCTGGGTGCTCAGTGCTCGGGGTGCTGGGTGCTGAGTGCTCAGTACTCAGGGTGCTGGGTGCTCAGGGCTCAGGGTGCTGGGTCCTCAGTGCTCAGGGTGCTGGGTGCTCAGTGCTCGGGGTGCTGGGTGCTCAGTGCTCAGTACTCAGGGTGCTGGGTGCTCAGTGCTCAGGGTGCTGGGTGCTCAGTGCACGGGGTGCTGGGTGCTCAGTGCTCAGGGTGCTGGGTGCTCATTGCTCAGGGTGCCGAGTGCTCAGTACTCAGGGTGCTGGGTGCTCAGTGCACGGGGTGCTGGTTGCTCAGTGCTCAGGGTGCTGGGTGCTCAGTACTCAGGGTGCTGGGTGTTCAGTACTCGGGGTGCTGGGTTCTCAGTACTCAGGGTGCTGGGTGCTCAGTACTCCGGGTGCTGGGTGCTCAGTTCTCGGGGTGCTCGGTGCTCAGTACTCAGTGCTCAGGCTGCTCAGTGCTCAGTGCTCAGGGTGCTGGGTGTTCAGTACTCAGGGTGCTGGGTGCTCAGTGCTCAGGGTGCTGGGTGCTCAGTGCTCAGGGTGCTCGGTGCTCGGGGCGCTGGGTGCTCAGTCCTCGGGGTGCTCGGAGCTCAGTACTCAGGGTGCTGGGTGCTCAGTGCTCGGGGTGCTCAGTGCTCAGTACTCAGGGTGCTGGGTGCTCAGTGCTCGGGGTGCTGGGTGCTCAGTGCTCAGTACTCAGGGTGCTGGGTGCTCAGTGCTCAGGGTGCTCAGTACTCAGGGTGCTGGGTGCTCAGTGCTCGAGGTGCTCAGTACTCAGGGTGCTGTGTTTTCAGTGCTCAGGGTGCTGGGTGCTCAGTACTCAGGGTGCTCGGTGCTTAGTACTCAGGGTGCTGGGTGCTCAGTACTCCGGGTGCTGGGTGCTCAGTGCTCGGGGTGCTCGGTGCTCAGTGCTCAAGGTGCTGGGTGCTCAGTACTCACGGTGCTCATTGCTCAGGGTGCTGGGTGCTCAGTGCTCAGGGTGCTTGGTGCTCGGGGCGCTGGGTGCTCAGTGCTCGGGGTGCTCGAAGCTCAGTACTCAGGGTGCTGGGTGCTCAGTGCTCGGGGTGTTCGGTGCTCAGTACTCAGGGTGCTGGGTGCTCAGTGCTCGGGGTGCTGGGTGCTCAGTGCTCAGGGTGCTGGGTGCTCAGTACTCGGGGTCCTGGGTGCTCAGTGCTCAGGGTGCTGGCTGCTCAGTGCTCGGGGTGCTGGGTGCTCAGTGCTCAGTACTCAGGGTGCTGGGTGCTCAGTGCTCAGGGTGCTGGGTGCTCAGTGCTCGGGGTGCTGGGTGCTCAGTACTCAGGGTGCTGGGTGCTCAGTACTCCGGGTGCTGGGTGCTCAGTTCTCGGGGTGCTCGGTGCTCAGTACTCAGTGCTCAGGGTGCTCAGTGCTCAGTGCTCAGGGTGCTGGGTGTTCAGTACTCAGGGTGCTGGGTGCTCAGTGCTCAGGGTGCTGGGTGCTCAGTGCTCAGGGTGCTCGGTGCTCGGGGCGCTGGGTGCTCAGTGCTCGGGGTGCTCGGAGCTCAGTACTCAGGGTGCTGGGTGCTCAGTTCTCGGGGTGCTCGGTGCTCAGTACTCAGGGTGCTGGGTGCTCAGTGCTCAGGGTGCTGGGTGCTCAGTGCTCAGTACTCAGGGTGCTGGGTGCTCAGTGCTCAGGGTGCTGTGTGCTCAGTGCTCAGGGTGCTGGGTGCTCAGTGCTCAGGGTGCGGGGTAATCAGTGCTCAGGGTGCTGGGTGCTCAGTACTCAGGGTGCTGGGTGCTCAGTACTCAGGGTGCTGGGTGCTCAGTGCTCGGGGTGCTATGTGCTCAGTGGTCGCGGTGCTGGGTGCTCAGTACTCAGGGTGCTCATTGCTCAGGGTGCTGGGTGCTCAGTACTCAGGGTGCTGGGTGCTCAATGCTCGAGGTGCTCAGTACTCAGGGTGCTGTGTGTTCAGTGCTCAGGGTGCTGGGTGCTCAGTACTCAGGGTGCTCGGTGCTTAGTACTCAGGGTGCTGGGTGCTCAGTACTCCGGGTGCTGGGTGCTCAGTGCTCGGGGTGCTCGGTGCTCAGTGCTCAAGGTGCTGGGTGCTCAGTACTCAGGGTGCTCATTGCTCAGGGTGCTGGGTGCTCAGTGCTCAGGGTGCTCGGTGCTCGGGGCGCTGGGTGCTCAGTGCTCGGGGTGCTCGGAGCTCAGTACTCAGGGTGCTGGGTGCTCAGTGCTCGGGGTGCTCGGTGCTCAGTACTCAGGGTGCTGGGTGCTCAGTGCTCGGGGTGCTGGGTGCTCAGTGCTCAGGGTGCTGGGTGCTCAGTACTCAGGGTGCTCGGTGCTTAGTACTCAGGGTGCTCGGTGCTCGGGGTGCTGGGTGCTCAGTGCTCGGGGTGCTAGGTGCTCAGTACTCAGAGTGCTGGGTGCTCAGTACTCAGGGTACTTGGTGTTCAGTACTCGGGTGCTGGGTGCTCAGTGCTCAGGGTGCTGGGTGCTCAGTGCTCGGGGTGATGGGTGCTCAGTGCTCAGTACTCAGGGTGCAGGGTGCTCAGTGCTCGGGGTGCTGGGTGCTCAGTGCTCAGTACTCAGTGTGCTGGGTGCTCAGTGCTCAGGGTGCTGGGTGCTCAGTGCTCAGGGTGCTGGGTGCTCAGTGCTCAGGGTGCTGGGTACACAGTGCTCAGGGTGCTGGGTTCCCAGTACTCAGGGAGCTCAGTGCTCAGTACTCGGGGTGCTGGGTGCTCAGTGCTGAGGGTGCTCAGTGCTCAGTACTCGGGGTGCTGTGTGCTCAGTGCTCCGGGTGCTCAGTGCTCAGTGCACGGGGTGCTGGGTGGTCAGTGCTCGGGGCGCTGGGGGCTCAGTGCTCGGTGTGCTGGGTGCTCAGTACTCGGGGTGCTGGGTGCTCAGTGCTCAGGGTGCTCAGTGCTCAGTACTCAGTGCTCAGGGTGCTCAGTGCTCAGTGCTCAGGGTGCTGGGTGTTCAGTACTCAGGGTGCTGGGTGCTTAGTACTCAGGGTGCTGGGTGCTCAGTGCTCAGGGTGCTGTGTGCTCAGTGCTCGGGGTGCTCAGTACTCAGGGTGCTGTGTGTTCAGTGCTCAGGGTACTGGGTGCTCAGTACTCAGGGTGCTCGGTGCTTAGTACTCAGGGTGCTGGGTGCTCAGTACTCCGGGTGCTGGGTGCTCAGTGCTCGGGGTGCTCGGAGCTCAGTACTAAGGGTGCTGGGTGCTCAGTGCTCGGGGTGCTCGGTGCTCAGTACGTTGGGTGCTCACTACTCAGGGTCCTGGGTGCTCAGTGCTCAGTGTGCTGGGTGCTCAGTGCTCAGGGTGCTGGGTGCTCAGTGCTCAGGGTGCTGGGTGCTCAGTACTCAGGGTGCTGGGTGCTCAGTGCTCAGGGTGCTGGGTGCTCAGTACTCAGGGTGCTGGGTGCTCAGTACTTGGGGTGCTGGGTGCTCAGTACTCAGGGTGCTGGGTGCTCAGTACTCAGGGTGATGGGTGCTCAGTACTCGAGTGCTGGGTGCTCAGTGCTCAGGGTGCTGGGTGCTCAGTGCTCGGGGTGCTGGGTGCTCAGTGCTCAGTTCTCAGGGTGCTGGGTGCTCAGTGCTCAGGGTGCTGGGTGCTCAGTGCTCAGTACTCAGGGTACTGGGTGCTCAGTGCTCAGGGTGCTGTGTGCTCAGTGCTCAGGGTGCTGGGTGCTCAGTACTCAGGGTGCTGGGTGCTCAGTGCTCGGGGAGCTGGGTACTCAGTGCTCGCGGTGCTGGGTGCTCAGTGCTCGGGGTGCTCGGTGCCCAGTACTCAGGGTGCTGGGTGCTCAGTGCTCGAGGCGATCAGTACTCAGGGTGCTGTGTGTTCAGTGCTCAGGGTGCTGGGTGCTCAGTACTCAGGGTGCTCATTGCTCAGGGTGCTGGGTGCTCAGTACTCAGGGTGCTGGGTGCTCAGTGCTCGAGGTGCTCAGTACTCAGGGTGCTGTGTGTTCAGTGCTCAGGGTGCTGGGTGCTCAGTACTCAGGGTGCTGGGTGCTCAGTACTCGGCGTGCTTTGGTTCGCAGTACACAGGTTGCTGGGTGCTCAGTACTCAGGGTGCTGGGTGCTCAGTACTCGGGTGCTGGGTGCTCAGTGCTCAGGGTGCTGGGTGCTCAGTGCTCGGGGTGCTGGGTGCTCAGGGCTCAGTACTCAGGGTGCTGGGTGCTCAGTGCTCGGGGTGCTGGGTGCTGAGTGCTCAGTACTCAGTGTGCTGGGTGCTCAGGGCTCAGGGTGCTGGGTCCTCAGTGCTCAGGGTGCTGGGTGCTCAGTGCTCGGGGTGCTGGGTGCTCAGTGCTCAGTACTCAGGGTGCTGGGTGCTCAGTGCTCAGGGTGCTGGGTGCTCAGTGCACGGGGTGCTGGGTGCTCAGTGCTCAGGGTGCTGGGTGCTCAGTGCTCAGGGTGCCGAGTGCTCAGTACTCAGGGTGCTGGGTGCTCAGTGCACGGGGTGCTGGTTGCTCAGTGCTCAGGGTGCTGGGTGCTCAGTACTCAGGGTGCTGGGTGTTCAGTACTCGGGGTGCTGGGTTCTCAGTACTCAGGGTGCTGGGTGCTCAGTACTCCGGGTGCTGGGTGCTCAGTTCTCGGGGTGATCGGTGCTCAGTACTCAGTGCTCAGGCTGCTCAGTGCTCAGTGCTCAGGGTGCTGGGTGTTCAGTACTCAGGGTGCTGGGTGCTCAGTGCTCAGGGTGCTGGGTGCTCAGTGCTCAGGGTGCTCGGTGCTCGGGGCGCTGGGTGCTCAGTCCTCGGGGTGCTCGGAGCTCAGTACTCAGGGTGCTGGGTGCTCAGTGCTCGGGGTGCTCGGTGCTCAGTACTCAGGGTGCTGGGTGCTCAGTGCTCGGGGTGCTGGGTGCTCAGTGCTCAGTACTCAGGGTGCTGGGTGCTCAGTGCTCAGGGTGCTCAGTACTCAGGGTGCTGGGTGCTCAGAGCTCGAGGTGCTCAGTACTCAGGGTGCTGTGTTTTCAGTGCTCAGGGTGCTGGGTGCTCAGTACTCAGGGTGCTCGGTGCTTAGTACTCAGGGTGCTGGGTGCTCAGTACTCCGGGTGCTGGGTGTTCAGTGCTCGGGGTGCTCGGTGCTCAGTGCTCAAGGTGCTGGGTGCTCAGTACTCACGGTGCTCATTGCTCAGGGTGCTGGGTGCTCAGTGCTCAGGGTGCTCGGTGCTCGGGGCGCTGGGTGCTCAGTGCTCGGGGTGCTCGAAGCTCAGTACTCAGGGTGCTGGGTGCTCAGTGCTCGGGGTGTTCGGTGCTCAGTACTCAGGGTGCTGGGTGCTCAGTGCTCGGGGTGCTGGGTGCTCAGTGCTCAGGGTGCTGGGTGCTCAGTACTCGGGGTCCTTGGTGCTCAGTGCTCAGGGTGCTGGCTGCTCAGTGCTCGGGGTGCTGGGTGCTCAGTGCTCAGTACTCAGGGTGCTGGGTGCTCAGTGCTCAGGGTGCTGGGTGCTCAGTGCTCGGGGTGCTGGGTGCTCAGTACTCAGGGTGCTGGGTGCTCAGTACTCCGGGTGCTGGGTGCTCAGTTCTCGGGGTGCTCGGTGCTCAGTACTCAGTGCTCAGGGTGCTCAGTGCTCAGTGCTCAGGGTGCTGGGTGTTCAGTACTCAGGGTGCTGGGTGCTCAGTGCTCAGGGTGCTGGGTGCTCAGTGCTCAGGGTGCTCGGTGCTCGGGGCGCTGGGTGCTCAGTGCTCGGGGTGCTCGGAGCTCAGTACTCAGGGTGCTGGGTGCTCAGTTCTCGGGGTGCTCGGTGCTCAGTACTCAGGGTGCTGGGTGCTCAGTGCTCAGGGTGCTGGGTGCTCAGTGCTCAGTACTCAGGGTGCTGGGTGCTCAGTGCTCAGTGTGCTGTGTGCTCAGTGCTCAGGGTGCTGGGTGCTCAGTGCTCAGGGTGCGGGGTAATCAGTGCTCAGGGTGCTGGGTGCTCAGTACTCAGGGTGCTGGGTGCTCAGTACTCAGGGTGCTGGGTGCTCAGTGCTCGGGGTGCTATGTGCTCAGTGGTCGCGGTGCTGGGTGCTCAGTACTCAGGGTGCTCATTGCTCAGGGTGCTGGGTGCTCAGTACTCAGGGTGCTGGGTGCTCAGTGCTCGAGGTGCTCAGTACTCAGGGTGCTGTGTGTTCAGTGCTCAGGGTGCTGGGTGCTCAGTACTCAGGGTGCTCGGTGCTTAGTACTCAGGGTGCTGGGTGCTCAGTACTCCGGGTGCTGGGTGCTCAGTGCTCGGGGTGCTCGGTGCTCAGTGCTCAACGTGCTGGGTGCTCAGTACTCAGGGTGCTCATTGCTCAGGGTGCTGGGTGCTCAGTGCTCAGGGTGCTCGGTGCTCGGGGCGCTGGGTGCTCAGTGTTCGGGGTGCTCGGAGCTCAGTACTCAGGGTGCTGGGTGCTCAGTGCTCGGGGTGCTCGGTGCTCAGTACTCAGGGTGCTGGGTGCTCAGTGCTCGGGGTGCTGGGTGCTCAGTGCTCAGGGTGCTGGGTGCTCAGTACTCAGGGTGCTCGGTGCTTAGTACTCAGGGTGCTCGGTGCTCGGGGTGCTGGGTGCTCAGTGCTCGGGGTGCTAGGTGCTCAGTACTCAGAGTGCTGGGTGCTCAGTACTCAGGGTACTTGGTGTTCAGTACTCGGGTGCTGGGTGCTCAGTGCTCAGGGTGCTGGGTGCTCAGTGCTCGGGGTGATGGGTGCTCAGTGCTCAGTACTCAGGGTGCTGGGTGCTCAGTGCTCGGGGTGCTGGGTGCTCAGTGCTCAGTACTCAGTGTGCTGGGTGCTCAGTGCTCAGTGTGCTGGGTGCTCAGTGCTCAGGGTGCTGGGTGCTCAGTGCTCAGGGTGCTGGGTACACAGTGCTCAGGGTGCTGGGTTCCCAGTACTCAGGGAGCTCAGTGCTCAGTACTCGGGGTGCTGGGTGCTCAGTGCTGAGGGTGCTCAGTGCTCAGTACTCGGGGTGCTGTGTGCTCAGTGCTCCGGGTGCTCAGTGCTCAGTGCACGGGGTGCTGGGTGGTCAGTGCTCGGGGCGCTGGGGGCTCAGTGCTCGGTGTGCTGGGTGCTCAGTACTCGGGGTGCTGGGTGCTCAGTGCTCAGGGTGCTCAGTGCTCAGTACTCAGTGCTCAGGGTGCTCAGTGCTCAGTGCTCAGGGTGCTGGGTGTTCAGTACTCAGGGTGCTGGGTGCTTAGTACTCAGGGTGCTGGGTGCTCAGTGCTCAGGGTGCTGTGTGCTCAGTGCTCGGGGTGCTCAGTACTCAGGGTGCTGTGTGTTCAGTGCTCAGGGTACTGGGTGCTCAGTACTCAGGGTGCTCGGTGCTTAGTACTCAGGGTGCTGGGTGCTCAGTACTCCGGGTGCTGGGTGCTCAGTGCTCGGGGTGCTCGGAGCTCAGTACTAAGGGTGCTGGGTGCTCAGTGCTCGGGGTGCTCGGTGCTCAGTACGTTGGGTGCTCACTACTCAGGGTCCTGGGTGCTCAGTGCTCAGTGTGCTGGGTGCTCAGTGCTCAGGGTGCTGGGTGCTCAGTGCTCAGGGTGCTGGGTGCTCAGTACTCAGGGTGCTGGGTGCTCAGTGCTCAGGGTGCTGGGTGCTCAGTACTCAGGGTGCTGGGTGCTCAGTACTTGGGGTGCTGGGTGCTCAGTACTCAGGGTGCTGGGTGCTCAGTACTCAGGGTGATGGGTGCTCAGTACTCGAGTGCTGGGTGCTCAGTGCTCAGGGTGCTGGGTGCTCAGTGCTCGGGGTGCTGGGTGCTCAGTGCTCAGTTCTCAGGGTGCTGGGTGCTCAGTGCTCAGGGTGCTGGGTGCTCAGTGCTCAGTACTCAGGGTACTGGGTGCTCAGTGCTCAGGGTGCTGTGTGCTCAGTGCTCAGGGTGCTGGGTGCTCAGTACTCAGGGTGCTGGGTGCTCAGTGCTCGGGGAGCTGGGTACTCAGTGCTCGCGGTGCTGGGTGCTCAGTGCTCGGGGTGCTCGGTGCCCAGTACTCAGGGTGCTGGGTGCTCAGTGCTCGAGGCGATCAGTACTCAGGGTGCTGTGTGTTCAGTGCTCAGGGTGCTGGGTGCTCAGTACTCAGGGTGCTCATTGCTCAGGGTGCTGGGTGCTCAGTACTCAGGGTGCTGGGTGCTCAGTGCTCGAGGTGCTCAGTACTCAGGGTGCTGTGTGTTCAGTGCTCAGGGTGCTGGGTGCTCAGTACTCAGGGTGCTCGGTGCTTAGTACTCAGGGTGCTGGGTGCTCAGTACTCCTGGTGCTGGGTGCTCAGTGCTCGGGGTACTCGGTGCTCAGTGCTCAAGGTGCTGGGTGCTCAGTACTCAGGGTGCTCATTGCTCAGGGTGCTGGGTGCTCAGTGCTCAGGGTGCTCGGTGCTCGGGGCGCTGGGTGCTCAGTGCTCGGGGTGCTCGGAGCTCAGTACTCAGGGTGCTGGGTGCTCAGTGCTCGAGGTGCTGGGTGCTCAGTGCTCGAGGTGCTGGGTGCTCAGTGCTCAGGGTGCTGGGTGCTCAGTGCTCGAGGTGCTGGGTGCTCAGTGCTCAGGGTGCTGGGTGCTCAGTACTCAGGGTGCTCGGTGCTTAGTACTCAGGGTGCTCGGTGCTCGGGGTGCTGGGTGCTCAGTGCTCGGGCTGCTAGGTGCTCAGTACTCAGAGTGCTGGGTGCTCAGTACTCAGGGTACTGGGTGCTCAGTACTCGGGTGCTGCGTGCTCAGTGCTCAGGGTGCTGGGTGCTCAGTGCTCGGGGTGATGGGTGCTCAGTGCTCAGTACTCAGGGTGCTGGGTGCTCAGTGCTCAGGGTGCTGGGTGCTCAGTGCTCCGGGTGCTGGGTCCTCAGTACTCAGGGTGCTGGGTGCTCAGTGCTCGGGGTTCTGGGTGCTCAGTGCTCAGGGTGATCAGTGCGCAGTACTCAGGGTGCTGGGTGCTCAGTGCTCAGGGTGCTGGGAGCTCAGTGCTCAGGGTGATCGGTGCTCAGTACTCACGGTGCTCAGTACTCAGGGTGCTGGGTGCTCAGTGCTCGGGGTGCTGGGTGCTCAGTACTCAGGGTGCTGGGTGCTCAGTGCTCGGGGTTCTGGCTGCTCAGTGCTCAGGGTGATCGGTGCTCAGTACTCAGTTTGCTCGGTGCTCAGTGCTCAGGGTGCTGGGTGCCCAGTCCTCAGGGTGCTCAGTGCTCAGGGTGCTGGGTGCTCAGTGCTCGGGGTGCTCGGTGCTCAGTACTCAGGGTGCTGAGTGCTCAGTACTCAGGGTGCTGGGTGCTCAGTACTCAGGGTGCTGGGTGCTCAGCTCTCAGTGTGCTGGGTGATCTGTGCTCAGGGTGCTGGGTGCTCAGTGCTCAGGGTGCTGGGTGCTCAGTGCTCGGGGTGCTGGGTGCCCAGTACTCAGGGTGCTGGGTGGTAAGTGCTCAGGGTGCTGGGTGCTCAGTGCTCGGGGCGCTGGGTGCTCAGTGCTCGGGGTGCTCGGAGCTCAGTACTCAGGGTGCTGGGTGCTCAGTGCTCGGGGTAATCGGTGCTCAGTACTCAGGGTGCTCGGTGCTCAGTGCTCGGGGTGCTCGGTGCTCAGTACGTTGGGTGCTCACTACTCAGGGTGCTGGGTGCTCAGTGCTTCTGGTGATCGGTGCTCAGTACTCAGGGTGCTGGGTGCTCAGTGCTCAGGGTGCTGGGTGCTCAGTACTCGGGGTGCTCGGTGCTCAGTGCTCAGGGTGCTGGGTGCTCAGTACTCAGGGTGCTGGGTGCTCAGTACTCAGGGTGCTGGGGGCTCAGTGCTCAGGGTGCTGGTTACTCAGTGCTCAGGGTGCTCGGTGCTCAGTACTCGGGGTGCTGGGTGCTCATTCTTGGGCTGCTGGGTGCTCAGTGCTCAGGGTGCTGGGTGTTCAGTGCTCGGGGTGCTGGGTGGTCAGTGCTCAGGGTGATCGGTGCTCTGTACTCAGGGTGCTGGGTGCTCAGTGCTCAGGGTGCTGGGTGCTCAGTCCTCAGGGTGCTCAGTGCTCAGGGTGCTGGGTGCTCAGTGCTCGGGGTGCTGGGTGCTCAGTGCTCAGTGCTCAGGGTTCTGGGTGCTCAGTGCTCAGTGCTCAGGGTGCTGGTTGCTCAGTACTCAGGGTGCTGGGTGCTCAGTACTCAGGGTGCTGGGTGCTCAGTGCTCAGGGTGCTTGGTGCTCAGTACTCAGGTTGCTGGGTGATCAGTGCTCCGGGTGCTGGGTGCTCAGGGCTCAGGGTGCTGGGTGCTCAGTGCTCAGGGTGCTGGGTTCTCAGTACTCAGGATGCTGGGTGCTCAGTGCTCGGGGTGCTCGGTGCTCAGTACTCAAGGTGCTGGGTGCTCAGTGCTCAGGGTGCTGGGTGCTCAGTGCTCAGGGTGCTTGGTGCTCAGTACTCAGGTTGCTGGGTGATCAGTGCTCCGGGTGCTGGGTGCTCAGTGCTCAGGGTGCTGGGTGCTCAGTGCTCAGGGTGCTGGGTTCTCAGTACTCAGGATGCTGGGTGCTCAGTGCTCGGGGTGCTCGGTGCTCAGTACTCAAGGTGCTGGGTGCTCAGTGCTCAGGGTGCTGGGTGCTCAGTGATCAGGGTGCTGGGTGCTCAGTACTCAGGGTGCTCGGTGCTCAGTACTCAGGGTTCTCAGTGCTCAGTACTCAGGTTGCTGGGTACTCAGTGCTCAGGGTGCTGGGTGCTCAGTACTCAGGGTGCTCAGTGCTCAGTACTCGGGGTGCTTGGTGTTCAGTACTCAGGGTGCTCAGTGCTCAGTACTCGGCGTGCTGGGTGCTCAGTGCTCAGGGTGCTCAGTGCTCAGTGCTCGGGGTGCTGGGTGCTCAGTGCTCGGGGCGCTGGGTGCTCAGTGCTCGGGGTGCTAGCTGCTCAGTACTCGGGGTGCTGGGTGCTCAGTGCTCAGGGTGCTCAGTGCTCAGTACTCAGTGCTCAGGGTTCTCAGTGCTCAGTGCTCAGGGTGCTGGGTGTTCAGTACTCAGGGTGCTGGGTGCTCAGTACTCAGGGTGCTGTGTGCTCAGTGCTCAGGGTGCTGGGTGCTCAGTGCTCGGGGTGCTGGGTGCTCAGTGCTCGGGGTGATCGGTGCTCAGTACTCAGGGTGCTGGGTGCTCAGTGCTCGGGGTGCTCGGTGCTCAGTACGTTGGGTGCTCACTACTCAGGGTGCTGGGTGCTCAGTGCTCAGGGTGCTGGGTGCTCAGTGCTCAGGGTGCTGGGTGCTCTGTGCTCAGGGTGCTGGGTGCTCAGTGCTCGGGGTGCTGGGTGCTCAGTGCTCAGGGTGCTGGGTGCTCAGTACTCAGTGTGCTGGGTGCTCAATCCTCGGGGTGCTGGGTGCTCAGTACTCAGGGTGCTGGGTGCTCAGTACTCAGGGTGCTGGGTGCTCAGTACTCGGGTGCTGTGTGCTCAGTGCTCAGGGTGCTCATTGCTCAGGGTGCTGGGTGCTCAGTACTCAGGGTGCTGGGTGCTCAGTGCTCAGGGTGCTCGGTGCTCAGTACGTTGGGTGCTCAGTACTCAGGGTGCTGGGTGCTCAGTGCTCAGGGTGCTGGGTGCTCAGTGCTCAGGGTGCTGGGTGCTCAGTGCTCAGGGTGCTGGGTGCTCAGTGCTCAGGGTGCTGGGTGCTCGGTGCTCGGGGTGCTGGGTGCTTAGTGCTCGGGGTGCCCGGTGCTCAGTACTCGGGGTGCTCAGTGCTCAGTACTCAGGGTGCTGGGTGCTCAGTGCTCAGGGTGCTGGGTGCTCAGTACTCAGGGTGCTGGGTGCTCCGTGCTCAGTACACTGGGTGCTCAGTACTCAGGGTGCTGGGTGCTCAGTACTCAGGGTGCTCGGTGCTCAGTACTCAGCGTGATGGGTGCTCAGTGCTCGGGGTGCTGGGTGCTCAGTACTCAGGGTGCTGGGTGCTCAGTACTCGGGGTGCTCGGTGCTCAGTACGCTGGGTGCTCAGTACTCAGGGTGCTGGGTGCTCAGTACTCAGGGTGCTAGGTGCTCAGTACTCAGGGTGCTGGGTGCTCAGTGCTCAGGGTGCTGGGTGCTCAGTGCTCAGGGTGCTGGGTGCTCAGTGCTCAGGGTGCTGGGTACTCAGTGCTCAGGGTGCTGGGTGCTCAGTACTCAGGGTGCTGGGTGCTCAGTACTCAGGGTGCTCAGTGCTCAGTACTCGGGGTGCTTGGTGTTCAGTACTCAGGGTGCTCAGTGCTCAGTACTCGGCGTGCTGGGTGCTCAGTGCTCAGGGTGCTCAGTGCTCAGTGCTCGGGGTGCTGGGTGCTCAGTGCTCGGGGCGCTGGGTGCTCAGTGCTCGGGGTGCTAGGTGCTCAGTACTCGGGGTGCTGGGTGCTCAGTGCTCAGGGTGCTCAGTGCTCAGTACTCAGTGCTCAAGGTTCTCAGTGCTCAGTGCTCAGGGTGCTGGGTGTTCAGTACTCAGGGTGCTGGGTGCTCAGTACTCAGGGTGCTGTGTGCTCAGTGCTCAGGGTGCTGGGTGCTCAGTGCTCGGGGCGCTGGGTGCTCAGTGCTCGGGGTGCTCGGAGCTCAGTACACAGGGTGCTGGGTGCTCAGTGCTCGGGGTGATCGGTGCTCAGTACTCAGGGTGCTGGGTGCTCAGTGCTCGGGGTGCTCGGTGCTCAGTACGTTGGGTGCTCACTACTCAGGGTGCTGGGTGCTCAGTGCTCAGGGTGCTGGGTGCTCAGTGCTCAGGGTGCTGGGTGCTCTGTGCTCAGGGTGCTGGGTGCTCAGTGCTCGGGGTCCTGGGTGCTCAGTGCTCAGGGTGCTGGGTGCTCAGTACTCAGTGTGCTGGGTGCTCAGTACTCGGGGTGCTGGGTGCTCAGTACTCAGGGTGCTGGGTGCTCAGTACTCAGGGTGCTGGGTGCTCAGAACTCGGGTGCTGTGTGCTCAGTGCTCAGGGTGCTCATTGCTCAGGGTGCTGGGTGCTCAGTACTCAGGGTGCTGGGTGCTCAGTGCTCAGGGTGCTCGGTGCTCAGTACGTTGGGTGCTCAGTACTCAGGGTGCTGGGTGCTCAGTGCTCAGGGTGCTGGGTGCTCAGTGCTCAGGGTGCTGGGTGCTCAGTGCTCAGGGTGCTGGGTGCTCAGTGCTCAGGGTGCTGGGTGCTCGGTGCTCGGGGTGCTGGGTGCTTAGTGCTCGGGGTGCCCGGTGCTCAGTACTCGGGGTGCTCAGTGCTCAGTACTCAGGGTGCTGGGTGCTCAGTGCTCAGGGTGCTGGGTGCTCAGTACTCAGGGTGCTGGGTGCTCCGTGCTCAGTACACTGGGTGCTCAGTACTCAGGGTGCTGGGTGCTCAGTACTCAGGGTGCTCGGTGCTCAGTACTCAGCGTGATGGGTGCTCAGTGCTCGGGGTGCTGGGTGCTCAGTACTCAGGGTGCTGGGTGCTCAGTACTCGGGGTGCTCGGTGCTCAGTACGCTGGGTGCTCAGTACTCAGGGTGCTGGGTGCTCAGTACTCAGGGTGCTAGGTGCTCAGTACTCAGGGTGCTGGGTGCTCAGTGCTCAGGGTGCTGGGTGCTCAGTGCTCAGGGTGCTGGGTGCTCAGTGCTCAGGGTGCTGGGTACTCAGTGCTCAGGGTGCTGGGTGCTCAGTACTCAGGGTGCTGGGTGCTCAGTACTCAGGTTGCTGGGTGCTCAGTGCTCGGGGTGCTGGGTTCTCAGTGCTCGGGGTGCAGGGTGCTCAGTGCTCGGGGTAGTCGGTGCTCAGTACTTAGGGTGCTGCGTGCTCAGTGCTCGAGGTGCTCAGTACTCAGGGTGCTGTGTGTTCAGTGCTCAGGGTGCTGGTTGCTCAGTACTCAGGGTGCTTGGTGCTTAGTACTCAGGGTGCTGGGTGCTCAGTGCTCGGGGTGCTGGGTGCTCAGTACTCAGTACTCAGGGTGCTGGATGCTCAGTGCTCGGGGTGCTGGGTGCTCAGTGCTCAGTACTCAGGGTGCTGGGTGCTCAGTGCTCAGGTTGCTCAGTACTCCGGGTGCTGGGTGCTCAGTTCTCGGGGTGCTCAGTGCTCAGTACTCAGTGCTCAGGGTGCTCAGTGCTCAGTGCTCAGGGTGCTGGGTGTTCAGTACTCAGGGTGCTGGGGGCTCAGTACTCAGGGTGCTGGGTGCTCAGTGCTCAGGGGGCTGGGTGCTCAGTACTCGGGGTGCTCGGTGCTCAGTGCTCAGGGTGCTGGGTGCTCAGTACTCAGGGTGCTTGGTGCTCAGTACTCAGGGTGCTGGGTGCTCAGTACTCAGGGTGCTGGGTGCTCAGTGCTCAGGGTGCTGGGTACTCAGTGCTCAGGGTGCTCGGTGCTCAGTGCTCAGGGTGCTCAGTACTCAGGGTGCTGGGTGCTCAGTGCTCGGGGTTGTGGGTGCTCAGTGCTCAGGGTGATCGGTGCTCAGTACTCAGGGTGCTGGGTGCTCAGTGCTCGGGGTGCTGGGTGCTCAGTCCTCAGGGTGCTCAGTGCTCAGGGTGCTGGGTGCTCAGTGCTCGGGGTGCTCGGTGCTCAATACTCAGGCTGCTGAGTGCTCAGTACTCAGGGTGCTGGGTGCTCAGTACTCAGGGTGCTGGGTGCTCAGTGCTCAGGGTGCTGGGTGATCAGTGCTCAGTGTGCTGGGTGCTCAGTGCTCAGGGTGCTGGGTGCTCAGTACTCAGGGTGCTGGGTGCTCAGTGCTCAGGGTGCTGGGTGCTCAGTGCTCGGGGCGCTGGGTGCTCAGTGCTCGGGGTGCTCGGAGCTCAGTACTAAGGGTGCTGGGTGCTCAGTGCTCGGGGTGATCGGTGCTCAGTAGTCAGGGTGCTGGGTGCTCAGTGCACGGGGTGCTCGGTGCTCAGTACATTGGGTGCTCACTACTCAGGGTGCTGGGTTCTCAGTGCTCAGGGTGCTGGGTGCTCAGTGCTCAGGGTTCTGGGTGCTCAGTGCTCAGGGTGCTGGGTGCTCAGTACTCAGGGTGCTGGGTGCTCCGTGCTCGGGGTGCTGGGTGCTCAGTGCTCGGGGTGCTGGGAGCTCAGTACTCGGGGTGCTGGGTGCTCAGTACTCAGGGTGCTGGGTGCTCAGTGCTCAGGGTGCTGGGTGCTCAGTACTCAGGGTGCTGGGAGCTCTGTGCTCAGGGTGATCGGTGCTCAGTACTCAGGGTGCTCAGTACTCAGGGTGCTGGGTGCTCAGTGCTCGGGGTGCTGTGTGCTCAGTACTCACGGTGCTGGGTGCTCAGTGCTCGGGGTTCTGGGTGCTCAGTGCTCAGGCTGATCGGTGCTCAGTACTCAGGGTGCTGGCTGCTCAGTGCTCTGGGTGCTGGGTGCTCAGTCCTCAGGGTGCTCAGTGCTCAGGGTGCTGGGTGCTCAGTTCTCGGGGTGCTGGGTGCTCAGTACTCAGGGTGCTGGGTGCTAAGTGCTCAGGGTGCTGGGTGCTCAGTGCTCGGGGCGCTGGGTGCTCAGTGCTCGGGGTGCTCAGAGCTCAGTACTCAGGGTGCTGGGTGCTCAGTGCTCGGGGTGCCCGGTGCTCAGTACTCGGGGTGCTCAGTGCTCAGTACTCAGTATGCTGGGTGCTCAGTGCTCAGGTTGCTGGGTGCTCAGTACTGAGTGTGCTGGGTGCTCTGTGCTCAGTACGCTGGGTGCTCAGTACTCAGGGTGCTGGGTGCTCAGTACTCAGGGTGCTCGGTGCTCAGTACTCAAGGTGCTGGGTGCTCAGTGGTCGGGGTGCTGGGTGCTCAGTACTCAGGGTGCTGGGTGCTCAGTACTCGGGGTGCTCGGTGCTCAGTACGCTGTTTGCTCAGTACTCAGGGTGCTGGGTGCTCAGTACTCAGGGTGCTGGGTGCTTAGTACTCAGGGTGCTGGGTGCTCAGTGCTCGGGGTGCTGGGTGCTCAGTGCTCAGTACGCAGGGTGCTGGGTGCTCAGTGCTCAGGGTGCTGGGAACTCAGTGCTCAGTGTTCTGGGTGCTCAGTACTCAGGGTGCTGTGTGCTCAGTACTCAGGGTGCTGGGTGCTCCGTGCTCGGGGTGCTGATTGCTCAGTGCTCGGGGTTCAGGGTGCTCAGTGCTCTGGGTGCTCGGTGCTCAGGACTCAGGGTGCTGGGTGCTCAGTGCTCGAGGTGCTCAGTACTCAGGGTGCTGTGTGTTCAGTGCTCAGGGTGCTGGTTGCTCAGTACTCAGGGTGCTCGGTGCTTAGTACTCAGGGTGCTGGGTGCTCAGTGCTCAGGGTGCTGGGTGCTCAGTGCTCAGTACTCAGCGTGCTGGGTGCTCAGTGCTCGGGGTGCTGGGTGCTCAGTGCTCAGTACTCAGGGTGCTGGGTGCTCAGTGCTCAGGGTGCTGGGTGCTCAGTGCTCGGGGTGCTGGGTGCTCAGTACTCAGGGTGCTGGGTGCTCAGTACTCCGGGTGCTGGGTGCTCAGTTCTCGGGGTGCTCAGTGCTCAGTACTCAGTGCTCAGGGTGCTCAGTGCTCAGTGCTCAGGGTGCTGGGTGCTCAGTACTCGGGGTGCTCAGTGCTCAGTACTCAGGGTGCTGGGTGCTCAGTGCTCAGGGTGCTGGGTGCTCAGTACTCAGGGTGCTGGGTGCTCCGTGCTCAGTACACTGGGTGCTCAGTACTCAGGGTGCTGGGTGCTCAGTACTCAGTGTGCTCAGTGCTCAGTACTCAGCGTGATGGGTGCTCAGTGCTCGGGGTGCTGGGTGCTCAGTACTCAGGGTGCTGGGTGCTCAGTACTCGGGGTGCTCGGTGCTCAGTACGCTGGGTGCTCAGTACTCAGGGTGCTGGGTGCTCAGTACTCAGGGTGCTAGGTGCTCAGTACTCAGGGTGCTGGGTGCTCAGTGCTCAGGGTGCTGGGTGCTCAGTGCTCAGGGTGCTGGGTGCTCAGTGCTCAGGGTGCTGGGTACTCAGTGCTCAGGGTGCTGGGTGCTCAGTACTCAGGGTGCTGGGTGCTCAGTACTCAGGTTGCTGGGTGCTCAGTGCTCGGGGTGCTGGGTGCTCAGTGCTCGGGCTGCAGGGTGCTCAGTGCTCGGGGTAGTCGGTGCTCAGTACTTAGGGTGCTGCGTGCTCAGTGCTCGAGGTGCTCAGTACTCAGGGTGCTGTGTGTTCAGTGCTCAGGGTGCTGGTTGCTCAGTACTCAGGGTGCTTGGTGCTTAGTACTCAGGGTGCTGGGTGCTCAGTGCTCGGGGTGCTGGGTGCTCAGTACTCAGTACTCAGGGTGCTGGATGCTCAGTGCTCGGGGTGCTGGGTGCTCAGTGCTCAGTACTCAGGGTGCTGGGTGCTCAGTGCTCAGGGTCCTGGGTGCTCAGTGCTCCTGGTGCTGGGTGCTCAGTACTCAGGGTGCTGGGTGCTCAGTACTCCGGGTGCTGGGTGCTCAGTTCTCGGGGTGCTCAGTGCTCAGTACTCAGTGCTCAGGGTGCTCAGTGCTCAGTGCTCAGGGTGCTGGGTGTTCAGTACTCAGGGTGCTGGGGGCTCAGTACTCAGGGTGCTGGGTGCTCAGTGCTCAGGGGGCTGGGTGCTCAGTACTCGGGGTGCTCGGTGCTCAGTGCTCAGGGTGCTGGGTGCTCAGTACTCAGGGTGCGTGGTGCTCAGTACTCAGGGTGCTGGGTGCTCAGTACTCAGGGTGCTGGGTGCTCAGTGCTCAGGGTGCTGGGTACTCAGTGCTCAGGGTGCTCGGTGCTCAGTGCTCAGGGTGCTCAGTACTCAGGGTGCTGGGTGCTCAGTGCTCGGGGTTCTGGGTGCTCAGTGCTCAGGGTGATCGGTGCTCAGTACTCAGGGTGCTGGGTGCTCAGTGCTCGGGGTGCTGGGTGCTCAGTCCTCAGGGTGCTCAGTGCTCAGGGTGCTGGGTGCTCAGTGCTCGGGGTGCTCGGTGCTCAATACTCAGGCTGCTGAGTGCTCAGTACTCAGGGTGCTGGGTGCTCAGTACTCAGGGTGCTGGGTGCTCAGTGCTCAGGGTGCTGGGTGATCAGTGCTCAGTGGGCTGGGTGCTCAGTGCTCAGGGTGCTGGGTGCTCAGTGCTCGGGGTGCTGGGTGCTCAGTACTCAGGGTGCTGGGTGCTCAGTGCTCAGGGTGCTGGGTGCTCAGTGCTCGGGGCGCTGGGTGCTCAGTGCTCGGGGTGCTCGGAGCTCAGTACTAAGGGTGCTGGGTGCTCAGTGCTCGGGGTGATCGGTGCTCAGTAGTCAGGGTGCTGGGTGCTCAGTGCACGGGGTGCTCAGTGCTCAGTACATTGGGTGCTCACTACTCAGGGTGCTGGGTGCTCAGTGCTCAGGGTGCTGGGTGCTCAGTGCTCAGGGTTCTGGGTGCTCAGTGCTCAGGGTGCTGGGTGCTCAGTACTCAGGGTGCTGGGTGCTCCGTGCTCGGGGTGCTGGGTGCTCAGTGCTCGGGGTGCTGGGTGCTCAGTACTCGGGGTGCTGGGTGCTCAGTACTCAGGGTGCTGGGTGCTCAGTGCTCAGGGTGCTGGGTGCTCAGTACTCAGGGTGCTGGGAGCTCAGTGCTCAGGGTGATCGGTGCTCAGTACTCAGGGTGCTCAGTACTCAGGGTGCTGGGTGCTCAGTGCTCGGGGTGCTGTGTGCTCAGTACTCACGGTGCTGGGTGCTCAGTGCTCGGGGTTCTGGGTGCTCAGTGCTCAGGCTGATCGGTGCTCAGTACTCAGGGTGCTGGCTGCTCAGTGCTCTGGGTGCTGGGTGCTCAGTCCTCAGGGTGCTCAGTGCTCAGGGTGCTGGGTACTCAGTGATCGGGGTGCTCGGTGCTCAGTACTCAGGGTGCTGAGTGCTCAGTACTCAGGGTGCTGGGTGCTCAGTGCTCAGGGTGCTGGGTGATCAGTGCTCAGGGTGCTGGGTGCTCAGTGCTCAGGGTGCTGGGTGCTCAGTTCTCGGGGTGCTGGGTGCTCAGTACTCAGGGAGCTGGGTGCTAAGTGCTCAGGGTGCTGGGTGCTCAGTGCTCGGGGCACTGGGTGCTCAGTGCTCGGGGTGCTCAGAGCTCAGTACTCAGGGTGCTGGGTGCTCAGTGCTCGGGGTGCCCGGTGCTCAGTACTCGGGGTGCTCAGTGCTCAGTACTCAGTATGCTGGGTGCTCAGTGCTCAGGTTGCTGGGTGCTCAGTACTCAGTGTGCTGGGTGCTCTGTGCTCAGTACGCTGGGTGCTCAGTACTCAGGGTGCTGGGTGCTCAGTACTCAGGGTGCTCGGTGCTCAGTACTCAAGGTGCTGGGTGCTCAGTGGTCGGGGTGCTGGGTGCTCAGTACTCAGGGTGCTGGGTGCTCAGTACTCGGGGTGCTCGGTGCTCAGTACGCTGTTTGCTCAGTACTCAGGGTGCTGGGTGCTCAGTACTCAGGGTGCTGGGTGCTTAGTACTCAGGGTGCTGGGTGCTCAGTGCTCGGGGTTCAGGGTGCTCAGTGCTCTGGGTGCTCGGTGCTCAGGACTCAGGGTGCTGGGTGCTCAGTGCTCGAGGTGCTCAGTACTCAGGGTGCTGTGTGTTCAGTGCTCAGGGTGCTGGTTGCTCAGTACTCAGGGTGCTCGGTGCTTAGTACTCAGGGTGCTGGGTGCTCAGTGCTCAGGGTGCTGGGTGCTCAGTGCTCAGTACTCAGCGTGCTGGGTGCTCAGTGCTCGGGGTGCTCAGTGCTCAGTACTCAGGGTGCTGGGTGCTCAGTGCTCAGGGTGCTGGGTGCTCAGTACTCAGGGTGCTGGGTGCTCAGTACTCGGGGTGCTCAGTGCTCAGTACTCAGGGTGCTGGGTGCTCAGTGCTCAGGGTGCTGGGTGCTCAGTACTCAGGGTGCTGGGTGCTCCGTGCTCAGTACACTGGGTGCTCAGTACTCAGGGTGCTGGGTGCTCAGTACTCAGTGTGCTCAGTGCTCAGTACTCAGCGTGATGGGTGCTCAGTGCTCGGGGTGCTGGGTGCTCAGTACTCAGGGTGCTGGGTGCTCAGTACTCGGGGTGCTCGGTGCTCAGTACGCTGGGTGCTCAGTACTCAGGGTGCTGGGTGCTCAGTACTCAGGGTGCTAGGTGCTCAGTACTCAGGGTGCTGGGTGCTCAGTGCTCAGGGTGCTGGGTGCTCAGTGCTCAGGGTGCTGGGTGCTCAGTGCTCAGGGTGCTGGGTACTCAGTGCTCAGGGTGCTGGGTGCTCAGTACTCAGGGTGCTGGGTGCTCAGTACTCAGGTTGCTGGGTGCTCAGTGCTCGGGGTGCTGGGTGCTCAGTGCTCGGGCTGCAGGGTGCTCAGTGCTCGGGGTAGTCGGTGCTCAGTACTTAGGGTGCTGCGTGCTCAGTGCTCGAGGTGCTCAGTACTCAGGGTGCTGTGTGTTCAGTGCTCAGGGTGCTGGTTGCTCAGTACTCAGGGTGCTTGGTGCTTAGTACTCAGGGTGCTGGGTGCTCAGTGCTCGGGGTGCTGGGTGCTCAGTACTCAGTACTCAGGGTGCTGGATGCTCAGTGCTCGGGGTGCTGGGTGCTCAGTGCTCAGTACTCAGGGTGCTGGGTGCTCAGTGCTCAGGGTGCTGGGTGCTCAGTGCTCCTGGTGCTGGGTGCTCAGTACTCAGGGTGCTGGGTGCTCAGTACTCCGGGTGCTGGGTGCTCAGTTCTCGGGGTGCTCAGTGCTCAGTACTCAGTGCTCAGGGTGCTCAGTGCTCAGTGCTCAGGGTGCTGGGTGTTCAGTACTCAGGGTGCTGGGGGCTCAGTACTCAGGGTGCTGGGTGCTCAGTGCTCAGGGGGCTGGGTGCTCAGTACTCGGGGTGCTCGGTGCTCAGTGCTCAGGGTGCTGGGTGCTCAGTACTCAGGGTGCGTGGTGCTCAGTACTCAGGGTGCTGGGTGCTCAGTACTCAGGGTGCTGGGTGCTCAGTGCTCAGGGTGCTGGGTACTCAGTGCTCAGGGTGCTCGGTGCTCAGTGCTCAGGGTGCTCAGTACTCAGGGTGCTGGGTGCTCAGTGCTCGGGGTTCTGGGTGCTCAGTGCTCAGGGTGATCGGTGCTCAGTACTCAGGGTGCTGGGTGCTCAGTGCTCGGGGTGCTCGGTGCTCAATACTCAGTCTGCTGAGTGCTCAGTACTCAGGGTGCTGGGTGCTCAGTACTCAGGGTGCTGGGTGCTCAGTGCTCAGGGTGCTGGGTGATCAGTGCTCAGTGTGCTGGGTGCTCAGTGCTCAGGGTGCTGGGTGCTCAGTGCTCGGGGTGCTGGGTGCTCAGTACTCAGGGTGCTGGGTGCTCAGTGCTCAGGGTGCTGGGTGCTCAGTGCTCGGGGCGCTGGGTGCTCAGTGCTCGGGGTGCTCGGAGCTCAGTACTAAGGGTGCTGGGTGCTCAGTGCTCGGGGTGATCGGTGCTCAGTAGTCAGGGTGCTGGGTGCTCAGTGCACGGGGTGCTCAGTGCTCAGTACATTGGGTGCTCACTACTCAGGGTGCTGGGTGCTCAGTGCTCAGGGTGCTGGGTGCTCAGTGCTCAGGGTTCTGGGTGCTCAGTGCTCAGGGTGCTGGGTGCTCAGTACTCAGGGTGCTGGGTGCTCCGTGCTCGGGGTGCTGGGTGCTCAGTGCTCGGGGTGCTGGGTGCTCAGTACTCGGGGTGCTGGGTGCTCAGTACTCAGGGTGCTGGGTGCTCAGTGCTCAGGGTGCTGGGTGCTCAGTACTCAGGGTGCTGGGAGCTCAGTGCTCAGGGTGATCGGTGCTCAGTACTCAGGGTGCTCAGTACTCAGGGTGCTGGGTGCTCAGTGCTCGGGGTGCTGTGTGCTCAGTACTCACGGTGCTGGGTGCTCAGTGCTCGGGGTTCTGGGTGCTCAGTGCTCAGGCTGATCGGTGCTCAGTACTCAGGGTGCTGGCTGCTCAGTGCTCTGGGTGCTGGGTGCTCAGTCCTCAGGGTGCTCAGTGCTCAGGGTGCTGGGTACTCAGTGATCGGGGTGCTCGGTGCTCAGTACTCAGGGTGCTGAGTGCTCAGTACTCAGGGTGCTGGGTGCTCAGTGCTCAGGGTGCTGGGTGATCAGTGCTCAGGGTGCTGGGTGCTCAGTGCTCAGGGTGCTGGGTGCTCAGTTCTCGGGGTGCTGGGTGCTCAGTACTCAGGGAGCTGGGTGCTAAGTGCTCAGGGTGCTGGGTGCTCAGTGCTCGGGGCACTGGGTGCTCAGTGCTCGGGGTGCTCAGAGCTCAGTACTCAGGGTGCTGGGTGCTCAGTGCTCGGGGTGCCCGGTGCTCAGTACTCGGGGTGCTCAGTGCTCAGTACTCAGTATGCTGGGTGCTCAGTGCTCAGGTTGCTGGGTGCTCAGTACTCAGTGTGCTGGGTGCTCTGTGCTCAGTACGCTGGGTGCTCAGTACTCAGGGTGCTGGGTGCTCAGTACTCAGGGTGCTCGGTGCTCAGTACTCAAGGTGCTGGGTGCTCAGTGGTCGGGGTGCTGGGTGCTCAGTACTCAGGGTGCTGGGTGCTCAGTACTCGGGGTGCTCGGTGCTCAGTACGCTGTTTGCTCAGTACTCAGGGTGCTGGGTGCTCAGTACTCAGGGTGCTGGGTGCTTAGTACTCAGGGTGCTGGGTGCTCAGTGCTCGGGGTGCTGGGTGCTCAGTGCTCAGTACGCAGGGTGCTGGGTGCTCAGTGCTCAGGGTGCTGGGTACTCAGTGCTCAGTGTTCTGGGTGCTCAGTACTCAGGGTGCTGGGTGCTCAGTACTCAGGGTGCTGGGTGCTCCGTGCTTGGGGTGCTGATTGCTCAGTGCTCGGGGTTCAGGGTGCTCAGTGCTCTGGGTGCTCGGTGCTCAGTACTCAGGGTGCTGGGTGCTCAGTGCTCGAGGTGCTCAGTACTCAGGGTGCTGTGTGTTCAGTACTCAGGGTGCTGGGTGCTCAGTGCTCGAGGTGCTCAGTACTCAGGATGCTGGGTGCTCCGTGCTCGGGGTGCTGATTGCTCAGTGCTCGGGGTTCAGGGTGCTCAGTGCTCTGGGTGCTCGGTGCTTAGTACTCAGGGTGCTGGGTGCTCAGTGCTCAGGGTGCTGGGTGCTCAGTGCTCAGTACTCAGCGTGCTGTGTGCTCAGTGCTCGGGGTGCTGGGTGCTCAGTGCTCAGTACTCAGGGTGCTGGGTGCTCAGTGCTCAGGGTGCTGGGTGCTCAGTGCTCGGGGTGCTGGGTGCTCAGTACTCAGGGTGCTGGGTGCTCAGTACTCCGGGTGCTGGGTGCTCAGTTCTCGGGGTGCTCAGTGCTCAGTACTCAGTGCTCAGGGTGCTCAGTGCTCAGTGCTCAGGGTGCTGGGTGCTCAGTACTCAGGGTGCTTGGTGCTCAGTACTCAGGGTGCTGGGTGCTCAGTACTCAGGGTGCTGGGTGCTCAGTGCTCAGGGTGCTGGGTACTCAGTGCTCAGGGTGCTCGGTGCTCAGTACTTGGGGTGCTGGGTGCTTATTCTCGGGGTGCTGGGTGCTCAGTGCTCGGGGTGCTGGGTGCTCAGTACTCAGGGTGCTGGGTGCTCAGTGCTCAGGGTGCTGGGTGCTCAGTACTCAGGGTGCTGGGTGCTCAGTACTCAGGGTGCTGGGTGCTCAGTGCTCAGGGTGCTGGGTGCTCAGTGCTCAGGGTGCTAGGTGCTCAGTGCTCAGGGTGCTGGGTGCTCAGTACTCAGGGAGCTGGGAGCTCAGTGCTCAGGGTGATCTTTGCTCAGTACTCAGGGTGCTCAGTACTCAGGGTTCAGGGTGCTCAGTGCTCAGGGTGATCGGTTCTCAGTACTCAGGGTGCTGGGTGCTCAGTGCTCAGGGTGCTGGGTGCTCAGTCCTCAGGGTGCTCAGTGCTCAGGGTGCTGCGTGCTCAGTGCTCGGGGTGCTGGGTGCTCAGTAATCAGGGTGCTGGGTGCTCAGTGCTCGGGGTGCTGGCTGCTCAGTGCTCGGGGTGCTGGGTGCTCAGTGCTCGGGGTGCTGGGTGCTCAGTACTCAGGGTGCTGGGTGCTCAGTACTCAGGGTGCTGGGAGCTCAGTGCTCAGGGTGATCGGTGCTCAGTACTCAGGGTGCTCAGTACTCAGGGTTCTGGGTGCTCAGTGCTCGGGGTGCTGGGTGCTCAGTACTCAGGGTGCTGGGTGCTCAGTGCTCGGGGTTCTGGGTGCTCATTGCTCAGGGTGATCGGTTCTCAGTACTCAGGGTGCTGGGTGCTCAGTGCTCTGGGTGCTGGGTGCTCAGTCCTCAGGGTGCTCAGTGCTCAGGGTGCTGGGTGCTCAGTGCTCGGGGTGCTCGGTGCTCAGTACTCAGGGTGCTGAGTGCTCAGTACTCAGGGTGCTGGGTGCTCTGTGCTCAGGGTGCTGGGTGATCAGTGCTCTGTGTGCTGGGTGCTCAGTGCTCAGGGTGCTGGGTGCTCAGTTCTCGGGGTGCTGGGTGCTCAGTACTCAGGGTGCTGGGTGCTAAGTGCTCAGGGTGCTGGGTGCTCAGTGCTCGGGGCGCTGGGTGCTCAGTGCTCGGGGTGCTCGGAGCTCAGTACTCAGGGTGCTGGGTGCTCAGTGCTCGGGGTGATCGGTGCTCAGTACTCAGGGTGCTGGGTGCTCAGTGCTCGGGGTGCTCGGTGCTCAGTACGTTGGGTGCTCACTACTCAGGGTGCTGGGGGCTCAGTGCTCGGGGTGATCGGTGCTCAGTGCTCACTACTCAGGGTGCTGGGTGCTCAGTGCTCGGGGTGCTCGGTGCTCAGTACGTTGGGTGCTCACTACTCAGGGTGCTGGGTGCTCAGTGCTCAGGGTGCTGGGTGCACAGTGCTCAGGGTGCTGGGTACTCAGTGCTCAGGGTGCTGGGTGCTCAGTACTCAGGGTGCTGGGTGCTCAGTGCTCGGGGTGCTGGGTGCTCAGTACTCAGGGTGCTGGGTGCTCAGTACTCGGGTGCTGGGTGCTCAGTGGTCAGGGTGCTGGGTGCTCAGTGCTCAGTACTCAAGGGTGCTGGGTAGTCAGTGCTCGGGGTGCTAGGTGCTCAGTGCTCAGTACTCAGGGTGCTGGGTACTCAGTGCTCAGGGTGCTGTGTGCTCAGTGCTCAGGGTGCTGGGTGCTCAGTGCTCAGGGTGCTGGGTGCTCAGTACTCAGGGTGCTGGGTGCTCAGTACTCGGGATGCTCGGTGCTCAGTACGCTGGGTGCTCAGTACTCAGGGTGCTGGGTGCTCAGTACTCAGGGTGCTGGGTGCATAGTACAGAGGGTGCTGGGTGCTCAGTGCACGGGGTGCTGGGTGCTCAGTGCTCAGTACTCAGGGTGCTGGGTGCTCAGTGCTCAGGGTGCAGGGTGCTCAGTGCTCAGGGTGCTGGGTGCTCAGTGCTCAGGGTGCTGGGTACTCAGTGCTCAGGGTGCTGGGTGCTCAGTACTCAGGGTGCTGGGTGCTCAGTGCTCGGGGTGCTCGGTGCTCAGTGCTCGGGGTTCTGGGTGCTCAGTGCTCGGGGTGCTCGGTGCTCAGTGCTCGGGGTTCTGGGTGCTCAGTGCTCGGGGTGCTCGGTGCTCAGTGCTCAGGGTTCTGGGTGCTCAGTGCTCGAGGTGCTCAGTACTCAGGGTGCTGTGTGTTCAGTGCTCAGGGTGCTGGGTGCTCAGTACTCAGGGTGCTCGGTGCTTAGTACTCAGGGTGCAGGGTGCTCAGTGCTCGGGGTGCTGGGTGCTCAGTGCTCAGTACTCAGGGTTCTGGGTGCTCAGTGCTCGGGGTGCTGGGTGCTCAGTGCTCAGTACTCAGGGTGCTGGGTGCTCAGTGCTCAGGGTGCTGGGTGCTCAGTGCTCGGGGTGCTGGGTGCTCAGTACTCATTGTGCTGGGTGCTCAGTACTCAGGGTGTTCTGTTCTCAGTACTCAGGGTGCTGGGTGCTCAGTACTCAGGGTGCTCGGTTCTCAGTACTCAGGGTGCTGGGTGCTCATTCTCGGGGTGCTGGGTGCTCAGTGCTCGGGGTGCTGGGTGCTCAGTACTCAGGGTGCTGGGGGCTCAGTACTCATGGTGCTGTGTGCTCAGTACTCAGGGTGATCTGTTCTCAGTACTCAGGTTGCTGGGTGCTCAGTGCTCGGGGTGCTGGGTGCTCAGAACTCGGGTTGCTCAGTGCTCAGTACTCAGGGTGCTGGGTGCTCAGTACTCATGTTGCTGGTTGCTCAGTGCTCGAGGTGCTCGGTGCTCAGTACTCGGGGTGCTGGGTGCTCAGTACTCGGGGTGCTGGGTGCTCAGTGCTCAGGGTGCTGGGTGCTCAGTGCTCGGGGTGCTGGGTGCTCAGTGCTGAGGGTGGTGCTGGGTGCTCAGTACTCAGGGTGCTGGGTGCTCAGTGCTCAGGGTGCTGGGTGCTCAGTACTAAGGGTGCTGGGTGCTCAGTACTCAGGGTGCTCGGTGCTCAGTACTCAGGGTGCTGGTTGCTCAGTGCTCAGGGTGCTGGGTACTCAGTACTCAGGGTGCTGGGTGCTCAGTACTCAGGGTGCTGGGTGCTCAGTGCTCAGGGTGCTGGGTGCTCAGTGCTCAGGCTGCTGGGTGCTCAGTACTCAGGGTGCTGGGTGCTCAGTGCTCATGGTGATCGGTGCTCAGTACTCAGGGTGCTGGGTGCTCAGTGCTCGGGGTGCTGGGTGCTCAGTACACGGGTTGCTGGGTGCTCTGTACTCAGGGTGCTGGGTGCTCAGTGCTCGGGGTCCTAGGTGCTCAGTGCTCAGGATGATCGGTGCTCAGTACTCAGCGTGCTGGGTGCTCAGTGCTCAGAGTGTTGGGTGCTCAGTACTCAGGGTGCTGGGTGCTCAGTGCTCAGTGCTCAGGGTGCTCAGTGCTCAGGGTGCTCAGTGCTCAGGGTGCTGGGTGCTCAGGGTGCTGGGTGCTCAGTGCTCAGTGCTCAGGGTGCTGCGTGCTCAGTGCTCAGTGCTCAGGGTGCTGGGTGTTCAGTACTCAGGGTGCTTGGTGCTCAGTGCTCAGGGTGCTGGGTGCTCAGTACTCAGGGTGCTGGGTGCTCAGTGCTCGGGGTGCTGGGTGCTCAGTGATCAGGGTGATCTGTGCTCAGTACTCAGGGTGCTGGGTGCTCAGTGCTCAGGGTGCTGGGTGCTCAGTCCTCAGGGTGCTCAGTACTCAGGGTGCTCGGTGCTCAGTGCTCAGTACTCAGGGTGCTCAGTACTCAGGGTGCTGGGTGCTCAGTGATCGGGGTGCTGGGTGCTCAGTACTCAGGGTGCTGCCTGCTCAGTCCTCCGGGTGCTCAGTGCTCAGGGTGCTGGGTGCTCAGTACTCAGGGTGCTGGGTGCTCAGTACTCGGGGTGCTGGGTGCTCAGTGCTCAGGGTGCTGGGTGCTCAGTCCTCAGGGTGCTCAGTACTCAGGGTGCTCAGTGCTCAGTACTCAGGGTGCTGGGTGCTCAGTGCTCGGGGTGCTGGGTGCTCAGTGCTCAGGGTGATCAGTGCTCAGTACTCAGGGTGCTGGGTGCTCAGTCCTCAGGGTGCTCAGTACTCAGGGTGCTCAGTGCTCAGTACTCAGGGTGCTGGGTGCTCAGTGCTCAGGGTGATCGGTGCTCAGTGCTCAGGGTGCTGGGTGCTCAGTCCTCCGGGTGCTCAGTGCTCAGGGTGCTGGGTGTTCAGTACTCAGGGTGCTCGGTGCTCAGTGCTCAGGGTGCTGTGTGCTCAGTACTCAGGGTGCTGGGTGCTCAGTGCTCGGGGTGCTGGGTGCTCAGTGCTCAGGGTGATCAGTGCTCAGTACTCAGGGTGCTGGGTGCTCAGTACTCAGGGTGCTGGGTGCTCAGTGCTCAGGGTGCTGGGTGCTCAGTCCTCAGGGTGCTCAGTACTCAGGGTGCTCGGTGCTCAGTGCTCGGGGTGCTGGGTGCTCAGTGCTCGGGTTGCTGGGTGCTCAGTGCTCGGGGTGCTGGGTGCTCAGTGCTCAGGGTGATCAGTGCTCAGTACTCAGGGTGCTGGGTGCTCAGTACTCAGGGTGCTGGGTGCTCAGTGCTCAGGGTGCTGGGTGCTCAGTCCTCAGGGTGCTCAGTACTCAGGGTGCTCAGTGCTCAGTACTCAGGGTGCTGGGTGCTCAGTGCTCGGGGTGCTGGGTGCTCAGTGCTCAGGGTGATCAGTGCTCAGTACTCAGGGTGCTGGGTGCTCAGTGCTCAGGGTGCTGGGTGCTCAGTCCTCAGGGTGCTCAGTACTCAGGGTGCTGGGTGCTCAGTGCTCAGGGTGCTGGGTGCTCAGTCCTCAGGGTGCTCAGTACTCAGGGTGCTCAGTGCTCAGTACTCAGGGTGCTGGGTGCTCAGTGCTCGGGGTGCTGGGTGCTCAGTGCTCAGGGTGATCAGTGCTCAGTACTCAGGGTGCTAGGTGCTCAGTGCTCAGGGTGCTGGGTGCTCAGTCCTCAGGGTGCTCAGTACTCAGGGTGCTCGGTGCTCAGTGCTCAGTACTCAGGGTGCTCAGTACTCAGATTGCTGAGTGCTCAGTGCTCGGGGTGCTAGGTGCTCAGTACTCAGGATGCTGGGTGCTCAGTACTCGGGGTGCTGGGTGCTCAGTACTCAGTGTGCTGGGTGCTCAGTGCTTGGGGTGCTGGGTGCTCAGTGCTCAGGGTGATCGGTGCTCTGTGCTCAGGGTGCTGGGTGCTCAGTGCTCAGGGTGCTGGGTGCTCAGTACTCTGGGTGTTGGGTGCTCAGTACTCAGGGTGCTGGGTGCTCCGTGCTCGGGGTGCTGGGTGCTCAGTGCTCAGGGTGCTGGGTGCTCAGTGCTCAGGGTGCTGGGTGCTCAGTACTCAGTGTGCTGGGTGCTTAGTGCTCGGGGTGCTCGGTGTTCAGTACTCAAGGTGCTGGGTGCTCAGTGCTCAGGGTGCTGGGTGCTCAGTCCTCGGGGTGCTCAGGTTGCTGGGTGCTCAGTGCTCAGGGTGCTGGGTGCTCAGTGCTCAGGGTGCTGGGTGCTGAGTGCTCAGGGTGCTGGGTGCTCTGTGCTCGGGGTGCTCGGTGCTCAGTGCTCAGGGTGCTGTGTGCTCAGTACTCAGGGTGCTGGGTGCTTAGTACTCAGGGTGCTCAGTGCTAAGTACACAGGGTGCTGGGTGCTCAGTGCTCGGGGTGCTGGGTGCTCAGTGCTCAGCGTGCTGGGTGCTCAATACTCAGGGTGCTGGGTGCTCAGTGCTCAGGGTGCTGGTGTCTCAGTGCTCAGGGTGCTGGGTGCTCAGTGATCGGGGTGCTGGGTGCTTAGTACTCAGGGTGCTCAGTGCTCGGGGAGCTCGGTGCTCATTACTCAGGGTGCTGGGTGCTCAGTTCTCAGTGCTCGGCGTCCTGGGTGCTCCGTGCTCGGGGTGCTGGGTGCTCAGTGCTCTGGGTGCTTAGTGCTCAGTACTCAGGGTGCTGGGTGCTCAGTACTCATGTTGCTGGGTGCTCATTCTCAGGGTGCTAGGTTCTCAGTACTCAGGGTGCTGTGTGCTCAGTACTCAGGGTGCTCGGTTCTCAGTACTCAGGGTGCTGGGTGCTCAGTGCTCGGGGTGCTGGGTGCTCAGTGCTCTGGGTGATTAGTGCTCAGTACTCAGAGTGTTGGGTGCTCAGTACTCAGGGTGCTGGGTGCTCAGTGCTCAGTGCTCAGGGTGCTCAGTACTCAGGGTGCTGGGTGCTCCGTGCTCGGGGTGCTGGGTGCTCAGTGCTCGGGGTGCTGGGTGCTCAGTACTCGGGGTGCTGGGTGCTCAGTACTCAGGGTGCTGGGTGCTCAGTGCTCAGGGTGCTGGGTGCTCAGTACTCAGGGTGCTGGGAGCTCAGTGCTCAGGGTGATCGGTGCTCAGTACTCAGGGTGCTCAGTACTCAGGGTGCTGGGTGCTCAGTGCTCGGGGTGCTGTGTGCTCAGTACTCACGGTGCTGGGTGCTCAGTGCTCGGGGTTCTGGGTGCTCAGTGCTCAGGCTGATCGGTGCTCAGTACTCAGGGTGCTGGCTGCTCAGTGCTCTGGGTGCTGGGTGCTCAGTCCTCAGGGTGCTCAGTGCTCAGGGTGCTGGGTACTCAGTGATCGGGGTGCTCGGTGCTCAGTACTCAGGGTGCTGAGTGCTCAGTACTCAGGGTGCTGGGTGCTCAGTGCTCAGGGTGCTGGGTGATCAGTGCTCAGGGTGCTGGGTGCTCAGTGCTCAGGGTGCGGGGTGCTCAGTTCTCGGGGTGCTGGGTGCTCAGAACTCAGGGAGCTGGGTGCTAAGTGCTCAGGGTGCTGGGTGCTCAGTGCTCGGGGCGCTGGGTGCTCAGTGCTCGGGGTGCTCAGAGCTCAGTACTCAGGGTGCTGGGTGCTCAGTGCTCGGGGTGCCCGGTGCTCAGTACTCGGGGTGCTCAGTGCTCAGTACTCAGTATGCTGGGTGCTCAGTGCTCAGGTTGCTGGGTGCTCAGTACTCAGTGTGCTGGGTGCTCTGTGCTCAGTACGCTGGGTGCTCAGTACTCAGGGTGCTGGGTGCTCAGTACTCAGGGTGCTCGGTGCTCAGTACTCAAGGTGCTGGGTGCTCAGTGGTCGGGGTGCTGGGTGCTCAGTACTCAGGGTGCTGGGTGCTCAGTACTCGGGGTGCTCGGTGCTCAGTACGCTGTTTGCTCAGTACTCAGGGTGCTGGGTGCTCAGTACTCAGGGTGCTGGGTGCTCCGTGCTCGGGGTGCTGATTGCTCAGTGCTCGGGGTTCAGGGTGCTCAGTGCTCTGGGTGCTCGGTGCTCAGTACTCAGGGTGCTGGGTGCTCAGTGCTCGAGGTGCTCAGTACTCAGGGTGCTGTGTGTTCAGTGCTCAGGGTGCTGGTTGCTCAGTACTCAGGGTGCTCGGTGCTTAGTACTCAGGGTGCTGGGTGCTCAGTGCTCAGGGTGCTGGGTGCTCAGTGCTCAGTACTCAGCGTGCTGGGTGCTCAGTGCTCGGGGTGCTGGGTGCTCAGTGCTCAGTACTCAGGGTGCTGGGTGCTCAGTGCTCAGGGTGCTGGGTGCTCAGTGCTCGGGGTGCTGGGTGCTCAGTACTCAGGGTGCTGGGTGCTCAGTACTCCGGGTGCTGGGTGCTCAGTTCTCGGGGTGCTCAGTGCTCAGTACTCAGTGCTCAGGGTGCTCAGTGCTCAGTGCTCAGGGTGCTGGGTGCTCAGTACTCAGGGTGCTTGGTGCTCAGTACTCAGGGTGCTGGGTGCTCAGTACTCAGGGTGCTGGGTGCTCAGTGCTCAGGGTGCTGGGTACTCAGTGCTCAGGGTGCTCGGTGCTCAGTACTTGGGGTGCTGGGTGCTTATTCTCGGGGTGCTGTGTGCTCAGTGCTCGGGGTGCTGGGTGCTCAGTACTCAGGGTGCTGGGTGCTCAGTGCTCAGGGTGCTGGGTGCTCAGTACTCAGGGTGCTGGGTGCTCAGTACTCAGGGTGCTGGGTGCTCAGTGCTCAGGGTGCTGGGTGCTCAGTGCTCAGGGTGCTGGGTGCTCAGTGCTCAGGGTGCTGGGTGCTCAGTACTCAGGGAGCTGGGAGCTCAGTGCTCAGGGTGATCTTTGCTCAGTACTCAGGGTGCTCAGTACTCAGGGTTCAGGGTGCTCAGTGCTCAGGGTGATCGGTTCTCAGTACTCAGGGTGCTGGGTGCTCAGTGCTCAGGGTGCTGGGTGCTCAGTCCTCAGGGTGCTCAGTGCTCAGGGTGCTGCGTGCTCAGTGCTCGGGGTGCTGGGTGCTCAGTAATCAGGGTGCTGGGTGCTCAGTGCTCGGGGTGCTGCCTGCTCAGTGCTCGGGGTGCTGGGTGCTCAGTGCTCGGGGTGCTGGGTGCTCAGTACTCAGGGTGCTGGGTGCTCAGTACTCAGGGTGCTGGGAGCTCAGTGCTCAGGGTGATCGGTGCTCAGTACTCAGGGTGCTCAGTACTCAGGGTTCTGGGTGCTCAGTGCTCGGGGTGCTGGGTGCTCAGTACTCAGGGTGCTGGGTGCTCAGTGCTCGGGGTTCTGGGTGCTCATTGCTCAGGGTGATCGGTTCTCAGTACTCAGGGTGCTGGGTGCTCAGTGCTCTGGGTGCTGGGTGCTCAGTCCTCAGGGTGCTCAGTGCTCAGGGTGCTGGGTGCTCAGTGCTCGGGGTGCTCGGTGCTCAGTACTCAGGGTGCTGAGTGCTCAGTACTCAGGGTGCTGGGTGCTCTGTGCTCAGGGTGCTGGGTGATCAGTGCTCTGTGTGCTGGGTGCTCAGTGCTCAGGGTGCTGGGTGCTCAGTTCTCGGGGTGCTGGGTGCTCAGTACTCAGGGTGCTGGGTGCTAAGTGCTCAGGGTGCTGGGTGCTCAGTGCTCGGGGCGCTGGGTGCTCAGTGCTCGGGGTGCTCGGAGCTCAGTATTCAGGGTGCTGGGTGCTCAGTGCTCGGGGTGATCGGTGCTCAGTACTCAGGGTGCTGGGTGCTCAGTGCTCGGGGTGCTCGGTGCTCAGTACGTTGGGTGCTCACTACTCAGGGTGCTGGGGGCTCAGTGCTCGGGGTGATCGGTGCTCAGTGCTCACTACTCAGGGTGCTGGGTGCTCAGTGCTCGGGGTGCTCGGTGCTCAGTACGTTGGGTGCTCACTACTCAGGGTGCTGGGTGCTCAGTGCTCAGGGTGCTGGGTGCACAGTGCTCAGGGTGCTGGGTGCTCAGTGCTCAGGGTGCTGGGTGCTCAGTACTCAGGGTGCTGGGTGCTCAGTGCTCGGGGTCCTGGGTGCTCAGTGCTCAGGATGCTGGGTGCTCAGTGCTCAGGTTGCTGGGTGCTCAGTACTCGGGGTGCTGGGTGCTCAGTACTCAGGGTGCTGGGTGCTCAGTACTCGGGTGCTGGGTGCTCAGTGGTCAGGGTGCTGGGTGCTCAGTGCTCAGTACTCAAGGGTGCTGGATAGTCAGTGCTCGGGGTGCTAGGTGCTCAGTGCTCAGTACTCAGGGTGCTGGGTACTCAGTGCTCAGGGTGCTGTGTGCTCAGTGCTCAGGGTGCTGGGTGCTCAGTGCTCAGGGTGCTGGGTGCTCAGTGCTCAGGGTGCTGGGTGCTCAGTCCTCAGGGTGCTGGGTGCTCAGTGCTCAGGGTGCTGGGTACTCAGTGCTCAGGGTGCTGGGTGCTCAGTACTCAGGGTGCTGGGTGCTCAGTGCTCGGGGTGCTCGGTGCTCAGTGCTCGGGGTTCTGGGTGCTCAGTGCTCGGGGTGCTCGGTGCTCAGTGCTCGGGGTTCTGGGTGCTCAGTGCTCGGGGTGCTCGGTGCTCAGTGCTCGGGGTTCTGGGTGCTCAGTGCTCGAGGTGCTCAGTACTCAGGGTGCTGTGTGTTCAGTGCTCAGGGTGCTGGGTGCTCAGTACTCAGGGTGCTCGGTGCTTAGTACTCAGGGTGCAGGGTGCTCAGTGCTCGGGGTGCTGGGTGCTCAGTGCTCAGTACTCAGGGTTCTGGGTGCTCAGTGCTCGGTGTGCTGGGTGCTCAGTGCTCAGTACTCAGGGTGCTGGGTGCTCAGTGCTCAGGGTGCTGGGTGCTCAGTGCTCGGGGTGCTGGGTGCTCAGTACTCATTGTGCTGGGTGCTCAGTACTCAGGGTGCTCGGTTCTCAGTACTCAGGGTGCTGGGTGCTCAGTACTCAGGGTGCTCGGTTCTCAGTACTCAGGGTGCTGGGTGCTCATTCTCGGGGTGCTGGGTGCTCAGTGCTCGGGGTGCTGGGTGCTCAGTACTCAGGGTGCTGGGGGCTCAGTACTCAGGGTGCTGTGTGCTCAGTACTCAGGGTGATCTGTTCTCAGTACTCAGGTTGCTGGGTGCTCAGTGCTCGGGGTGCTGGGTGCTCAGAACTCGGGTTGCTCAGTGCTCAGTACTCAGGGTGCTTGGTGCTCAGTACTCATGTTGCTGGTTGCTCAGTGCTCGAGGTGCTCGGTGCTCAGTACTCGGGGTGCTGGGTGCTCAGTACTCGGGGTGCTGGGTGCTCAGTGCTCAGGGTGCTGGGTGCTCAGTGCTCGGGGTGCTGGGTGCTCAGTGCTGAGGGTGGTGCTGGGTGCTCAGTACTCAGGGTGCTGGGTGCTCAGTGCTCAGGGTGCTGGGTGCTCAGTACTAAGGGTGCTGGGTGCTCAGTACTCAGGGTGCTCGGTGCTCAGTACTCAGGGTGCTGGGTGCTCAGTGCTCAGGGTGCTGGGTACTCAGTACTCAGGGTGCTGGGTGCTCAGTACTCAGGGTGCTGGGTGCTCAGTGCTCAGGGTGCTGGGTGCTCAGTGCTCAGGCTGCTGGGTGCTCAGTACTCAGGGTGCTGGGTGCTCAGTGCTCATGGTGATCGGTGCTCAGTACTCAGGGTGCTGGGTGCTCAGTGCTCGGGGTGCTGGGTGCTCAGTACACGGGTTGCTGGGTGCTCTGTACTCAGGGTGCTGGGTGCTCAGTGCTCGGGGTCCTAGGTGCTCAGTGCTCAGGATGATCGGTGCTCAGTACTCAGCGTGCTGGGTGCTCAGTGCTCAGAGTGTTGGGTGCTCAGTACTCAGGGTGCTGGGTGCTCAGTGCTCAGTGCTCAGGGTGCTCAGTGCTCAGGGTGCTCAGTGCTCAGGGTGCTGGGTGCTCAGGGTGCTGGGTGCTCAGTGCTCAGTGCTCAGGGTGCTGCGTGCTCAGTGCTCAGTGCTCAGGGTGCTGGGTGTTCAGTACTCAGGGTGCTTGGTGCTCAGTGCTCAGGGTGCTGGGTGCTCAGTACTCAGGGTGCTGGGTGCTCAGTGCTCGGGGTGCTGGGTGCTCAGTGATCAGGGTGATCTGTGCTCAGTACTCAGGGTGCTGGGTGCTCAGTGCTCAGGGTGCTGGGTGCTCAGTCCTCAGGGTGCTCAGTACTCAGGGTGCTCGGTGCTCAGTGCTCAGTACTCAGGGTGCTCAGTACTCAGGGTGCTGGGTGCTCAGTGCTCGGGGTGCTGGGTGCTCAGTACTCAGGGTGCTGGGTGCTCAGTCCTCCGGGTGCTCAGTGCTCAGGGTGCTGGGTGCTCAGTACTCAGGGTGCTGGGTGCTCAGTACTCGGGGTGCTGGGTGCTCAGTGCTCAGGGTGCTGGGTGCTCAGTCCTCAGGGTGCTCAGTACTCAGGGTGCTCAGTGCTCAGTACTCAGGGTGCTGGGTGCTCAGTGCTCGGGGTGCTGGGTGCTCAGTGCTCAGGGTGATCAGTGCTCAGTACTCAGGGTGCTGGGTGCTCAGTCCTCAGGGTGCTCAGTACTCAGGGTGCTCAGTGCTCAGTACGCAGGGTGCTGGGTGCTCAGTGCTCAGGGTGATCGGTGCTCAGTGCTCAGGGTGCTGGGTGCTCAGTCCTCCGGGTGCTCAGTGCTCAGGGTGCTGGGTGTTCAGTACTCAGGGTGCTCGGTGCTCAGTGCTCAGGGTGCTGTGTGCTCAGTACTCAGGGTGCTGGGTGCTCAGTGCTCGGGGTGCTGGGTGCTCAGTGCTCAGGGTGATCAGTGCTCAGTACTCAGGGTGCTGGGTGCTCAGTACTCAGGGTGCTGGGTGCTCAGTGCTCAGGGTGCTGGGTGCTCAGTCCTCAGGGTGCTCAGTACTCAGGGTGCTCGGTGCTCAGTGCTCGGGGTGCTGGGTGCTCAGTGCTCGGGGTGCTGGGTGCTCAGTGCTCGGGGTGCTGGGTGCTCAGTGCTCAGGGTGATCAGTGCTCAGTACTCAGGGTGCTGGGTGCTCAGTACTCAGGGTGCTGGGTGCTCAGTGCTCAGGGTGCTGGGTGCTCAGTCCTCAGGGTGCTCAGTACTCAGGGTGCTCAGTGCTCAGTACTCAGGGTGCTGGGTGCTCAGTGCTCGGGGTGCTGGGTGCTCAGTGCTCAGGGTGATCAGTGCTCAGTACTCAGGGTGCTGGGTGCTCAGTGCTCAGGGTGCTGGGTGGTCAGTCCTCAGGGTGCTCAGTACTCAGGGTGCTGGGTGCTCAGTGCTCAGGGTGCTGGGTGCTCAGTCCTCAGGGTGCTCAGTACTCAGGGTGCTCATTGCTCAGTACTCAGGGTGCTGGGTGCTCAGTGCTCGGGGTGCTGGGTGCTCAGTGCTCAGGGTGATCAGTGCTCAGTACTCAGGGTGCTAGGTGCTCAGTGCTCAGGATGCTGGGTGCTCAGTCCTCAGGGTGCTCAGTACTCAGGGTGCTCGGTGCTCAGTGCTCAGTACTCAGGGTGCTCAGTACTCAGGGTGCTGAGTGCTCAGTGCTCGGGGTGCTGGGTGCTCAGTACTCAGGATGCTGGGTGCTCAGTACTCGGGGTGCTGGGTGCTCAGTACTCAGTGTGCTGGGTGCTCAGTGCTTGGGGTGCTGGGTGCTCAGTGCTCAGGGTGATCGGTGCTCTGTGCTCTGGGTGCTGGGTGCTCAGTGCTCAGGGTGCTGGGTGCTCAGTACTCTGGGTGTTGGGTGCTCAGTACTCAGGGTGCTGGGTGCTCCGTGCTCGGGGTGCTGGGTGCTCAGTGCTCAGGGTGCTGGGTGCTCAGTGCTCAGGGTGCTGGGTGCTCAGTACTCAGGGTGCTGGGTGCTTAGTGCTCGGGGTGCTCGGTGTTCAGTACTCAAGGTGCTGGGTGCTCAGTGCTCAGGGTGCTGGGTGCTCAGTCCTCGGGGTGCTCAGGTTGCTGGGTGCTCAGTGCTCAGGGTGCTGGGTGCTCAGTGCTCAGGGTGCTGGGTGCTGAGTGCTCAGGGTGCTGGGTGCTCTGTGCTCGGGGTGCTCGGTGCTCAGTGCTCAGGGTGCTGTGTGCTCAGTACTCAGGGTGCTGGGTGCTTAGTACTCAGGGTGCTCAGTGCTAAGTACACAGGGTGCTGGGTGCTCAGTGCTCGGGGTGCTGGGTGCTCAGTGCTCAGCGTGCTGGGTGCTCAATACTCAGGGTGCTGGGTGCTCAGTGCTCAGGGTGCTGGGTGCACAGTACTCAGGGTGCTGGGTGCTCAGTGCTCGGGGTGCTGGGTGCTCAGTACTCAGGGTGCTGGGTGCTCAGTGCTCGGGGTGCTGGGTGCTCAGTGCTCAGGGTGCTGGTGTCTCAGTGCTCAGGGTGCTGGGTGCTCAGTGATCGGGGTGCTGGGTGCTTAGTACTCAGGGTGCTCAGTGCTCGGGGAGCTCGGTGCTCATTACTCAGGGTGCTGGGTGCTCAGTTCTCAGTGCTCGGCGTCCTGGGTGCTCCGTGCTCGGGGTGCTGGGTGCTCAGTGCTCTGGGTGCTTAGTGCTCAGTACTCAGGGTGCTGGGTGCTCAGTACTCATGTTGCTGGGTGCTCATTCTCAGGGTGCTAGGTTCTCAGTACTCAGGGTGCTGTGTGCTCAGTACTCAGGGTGCTCGGTTCTCAGTACTCAGGGTGCTGGGTGCTCAGTGCTCGGGGTGCTGGGTGCTCAGTACTCGGGGTGCTCAGTGCTCAGTACTCAGGGTGCTGGGTGCTCAGTACTCAGGGTGCTGGGTGCTCAGTGCTCGGGGTGCTCGGTGCTCAGTACTCGGGGTACTTGGTGCTCAGTACTCGGGGTGCTGGGTGCTCAGTGCTCAGGGTGCTGGGTGCTCAGTGCTCGGGGTGCTGGGTGCTCAGTGCTGAGGGTGGTGCTGGGTGCTCAGTACTCAGGGTGCTGGGTGCTCAGTGCTCAGGGTGCTGGGTGCTCAGTACTAAGGGTGCTGGGTGCTCAGAACTCAGGGTGCTCGGTGCTCAGTACTCAGCGTGCTGGGTGCTCAGTGCTCAGAGTGTTGGGTGCTCAGTACTCAGGGTGCTGGGTGCTCAGTGCTCAGTGCTCTGGGTGCTCAGTGCTCAGGGTGCTCAGTGCTCATGCTGCTGGGTGCTCAGGGTGCTGGGTGCTCAGTGCTCGGGGTGCTGGGTGCTCAGTGCTCAGTGCTCAGGGTGCTCGGTGCTCAGTGCTCAGTGCTCAGGGTGCTGGGTGTTCAGTACTCAGGGTGCTTGGTGCTCAGTGCTCAGGGTGCTGGGTGCTCAGTACTCAGGGTGCTGGGTGCTCAGTGCTCGGGGTGCTGGGTGCTCAGTGATCAGGGTGATCTGTGCTCAGTACTCAGGGTGCAGGGTGCTCAGTGCTCAGGGTGCTGGGTGCTCAGTCCTCAGGGTGCTCAGTACTCAGGGTGCTCGGTGCTCAGTGCTCAGTACTCAGGGTGCTCAGTACTCAGGGTGCTGGGTGCTCAGTGCTCGGGGTGCTGGGTGCTCAGTACTCAGGGTGCTGGGTGCTCAGTACGCGGGGTGCTCTGTGCTCAGTACTCAGGGTGCTGGGTGCTCAGTCCTCCGGGTGCTCAGTGCTCAGGGTGCTGGGTGCTCAGTACTCAGGGTGCTGGGTGCTCAGTACTCGGGGTGCTGGGTGCTCAGTGCTCAGGGTGATCGGTGCTCAGTGCTCAGGGTGCTGGGTGCTCAGTCCTCCGGGTGCTCAGTGCTCAGGGTGCTGGGTGTTCAGTACTCAGGGTGCTCGGTGCTCAGTGCTCAGGGTGCTGGGTGCTCAGTACTCAGGGTGCTGGGTGCTCAGTGCTCGGGGTGCTGGGTGCTCAGTGCTCAGGGTGATCAGTGCTCAGTACTCAGGGTGCTGGGTGCTCAGTCCTCAGGGTGCTCAGTACTCAGGGTGCTCGGTGCTCAGTGCTCAGTACTCAGGGTGCTCAGTACTCAGGGTGCTGAGTGCTCAGTGCTCGGGGTGCTGGGTGCTCAGTACTCAGGATGCTGGGTGCTCAGTACTCGGGGTGCTGTGTGCTCAGTACTCAGTTTGCTGGGTGCTCAGTGCTCGGGGTGCTGGGTGCTCAGTGCTCAGGGTGATCGGTGCTCTGTGCTCAGGGTGCTGGGTGCTCAGTCCGCTGGGTGCTCAGTGCTCAGGGTGCTGGGTGCTCAGTACTCAGTGTGCTGGGTGCTCAGTACTCAGGGTGCTGGGTGCTCAGTGCTCAGGGTGCTGGGTGCTCAGTACTCAGGGTGCTGGGTGCTTAGTACTCAGGGTGCTCAGTGCTAAGTACACAGGGTGCTGGGTGCTCAGTGCTCGGGGTGCTGGGTGCTCAGTGCTCAGCGTGCTGGGTGCTCAATACTCAGGGTGCTGGGTGCTCAGTGCTCAGGGTGCTGGGTGCACAGTACTCAGGGTGCTGGGTGCTCAGTGCTCGGGGTGCTGGGTGCTCAGTACTCAGGGTGCTGGGTGCTCAGTGCTCGGGGTGCTGGGTGCTCAGTGCTCAGGGTGCTGGTGTCTCAGTGCTCAGGGTGCTGGGTGCTCAGTGATCGGGGTGCTGGGTGCTTAGTACTCAGGGTGCTCAGTGCTCGGGGAGCTCGGTGCTCATTACTCAGGGTGCTGGGTGCTCAGTTCTCAGTGCTCGGCGTCCTGGGTGCTCCGTGCTCGGGGTGCTGGGTGCTCAGTGCTCTGGGTGCTTAGTGCTCAGTACTCAGGGTGCTGGGTGCTCAGTACTCATGTTGCTGGGTGCTCATTCTCAGGGTGCTAGGTTCTCAGTACTCAGGGTGCTGTGTGCTCAGTACTCAGGGTGCTGGGTGCTCAGTGCTCAGGGTGCTGGGTGCTCAGTACTCAGGGTGCTGGGTGCTCAGTGCTCGGGGTGCTGGGTGCTCAGTACTCGGGGTGCTCAGTGCTCAGTACTCAGGGTGCTGGGTGCTCAGTACTCAGGGTGCTGGGTGCTCAGTGCTCGGGGTGCTCGGTGCTCAGTACTCGGGGTACTTGGTGCTCAGTACTCGGGGTGCTGGGTGCTCAGTGCTCAGGGTGCTGGGTGCTCAGTGCTCGGGGTGCTGGGTGCTCAGTGCTGAGGGTGGTGCTGGGTGCTCAGTACTCAGGGTGCTGGGTGCTCAGTGCTCAGGGTGCTGGGTGCTCAGTACTAAGGGTGCTGGGTGCTCAGAACTCAGGGTGCTCGGTGCTCAGTACTCAGCGTGCTGGGTGCTCACTGCTCAGAGTGTTGATTGCTCAGTACTCAGGGTGCTGGGTGCTCAGTGCTCAGTGCTCAGGGTGCTCAGTGCTCAGGGTGCTCAGTGCTCATGCTGCTGGGTGCTCAGGGTGCTGGGTGCTCAGTGCTCGGGGTGCTGGGTGCTCAGTGCTCAGTGCTCAGGGTGCTCGGTGCTCAGTGCTCAGTGCTCAGGGTGCTGGGTGTTCAGTACTCAGGGTGCTTGGTGCTCAGTGCTCAGGGTGCTGGGTGCTCAGTACTCAGGGTGCTGGGTGCTCAGTGCAAGGGGTGCTGGGTGCTCAGTGATCAGGGTGATCTGTGCTCAGTACTCAGGGTGCTGGGTGCTCAGTGCTCAGGGTGCTGGGTGCTCAGTCCTCAGGGTGCTCAGTACTCAGGGTGCTCGGTGCTCAGTGCTCAGTACTCAGGGTGCTCAGTACTCAGGGTGCTGGGTGCTCAGTGCTCGGGGTGCTGGGTGCTCAGTACTCAGGGTGCTGGGTGCTCAGTACGCGGGGTGCTCTGTGCTCAGTACTCAGGGTGCTGGGTGCTCAGTCCTCCGGGTGCTCAGTGCTCAGGGTGCTGGGTGCTCAGTACTCAGGGTGCTGGGTGCTCAGTACTCGGGGTGCTGGGTGCTCAGTGCTCAGGGTGATCGGTGCTCAGTGCTCAGGGTGCTGGGTGCTCAGTCCTCCGGGTGCTCAGTGCTCAGGGTGCTGGGTGTTCAGTACTCAGGGTGCTCGGTGCTCAGTGCTCAGGGTGCTGGGTGCTCAGTACTCAGGGTGCTGGGTGCTCAGTGCTCGGGGTGCTGGGTGCTCAGTGCTCAGGGTGATCAGTGCTCAGTACTCAGGGTGCTGGGTGCTCAGTCCTCAGGGTGCTCAGTACTCAGGGTGCTCGGTGCTCAGTGCTCAGTACTCAGGGTGCTCAGTACTCAGGGTGCTGAGTGCTCAGTGCTCGGGGTGCTGGGTGCTCAGTACTCAGGATGCTGGGTGCTCAGTACTCGGGGTGCTGTGTGCTCAGTACTCAGTTTGCTGGGTGCTCAGTGCTCGGGGTGCTGGGTGCTCAGTGCTCAGGGTGATCGGTGCTCTGTGCTCAGGGTGCTGGGTGCTCAGTCCGCTGGGTGCTCAGTGCTCAGGGTGCTGGGTGCTCAGTACTCAGTGTGCTGGGTGCTCAGTACTCAGGGTGCTGGGTACTCAGTGCTCAGGGTGCTGGGTGCTCAGTACTCTGGGTGTTGGGTGCTCAGTACTCAGGGTGCTGGGTGCTCCGTGCTCGGGGTGCTGGGTGCTCAGTGCTCAGGGTGCTGGGTGCTCAGTGCTCAGGGTGCTGGGTGCTCAGTACTCAGGGTGCTGGGTGCTTAGTGCTCGGGGTGCTCGGTGCTCAGTACTCAAGGTGCTGGGTGCTCAGTGCTCAGGGTGCTGGGTGCTCAGTCCTCGGTGTGCTCAGGGTGCTGGGTGCTCAGTGCTCAGGGTGCTGGGTGCTCAGTGCTCGGGGTGCTGGGTGCTGAGTGCTCAGGGTGCTGGGTGCTCAGTGCTCGGGGTGCTCGGTGCTCAGTGCTCAGGGTCCTGGGTGCTCAGTACTCAGGGTTCTGGGTGCTTAGTACTCAGGGTGCTCAGTGCTCAGTACACAGGGTGCTGGGTGCTCAGTGCTCGGGGTGCTGGGTGCTCAGTGCTCAGTACTCAGGGTGCTGGGTGCTCAGTGCTCGGGGTGCTGGGTGCTCAGTACTCAGCGTGCTGGGTGCTCAATACTCAGTGTGCTGTGTGCTCAGTGCTCAGGGTGCTGGTGTCTCAGTGCTCAGGGTGCTGGGTGCTCAGTGATCGGGGTGCTGGGTGCTTAGTACTCAGGGTGCTCAGTGCTCGGGGAGCTCGGTGCTCATTACTCAGGGTGCTGGGTGCTCAGTTCTCAGTGCTCGGGGTTCTGGGTGCTCCGCGCTCAGGGTGCTGGGTGCTCAGTGCTCTGGGTGCTTAGTGCTCAGTACTCAGGGTGCTGGGTGCTCAGTACTCATGGTGCTGGGTGCTCATTCTCAGGGTGCTAGGGGCTCAGTACTCAGGGTGCGTGGTGCTCAGTACTCAGGGTGCTCGGTTCTCAGTACTCAGGGTGCTGGGTGCTCAGTACTCAGGGTGCTCGGTTCTCAGTACTCAGGGTGCTGGGTGCTCAGTACTCGGGGTGCTCAGTGCTCAGTACTCAGGGTGCTGGGTGCTCAGTACTCAGGGTGCTGGGTGCTCAGTGCTCGGGGTGCTCGGTGCTCAGTACTCGGGGTGCTTGGTGCTCAGTTCTCGGGGTGCTGGGTGCTCAGTGCTCAGGGTGCTGGGTGCTCAGTGCTCGGGGTGCTGGGTGCTCAGTGCTGAGGGTGGTGCTGGGTGCTCAGTACTCAGGGTGCTGGGTGCTCAGTGCTCAGGGTGCTGGGTGCTCAGTACTAAGGGTGCTGGGTGCTCAGTACTCAGGGTGCTTGGTGCTCAGTACTCAGGGTGCTGGGTGCTCAGTGCTCAGGCTGGTGGGTACTCAGTACTCAGGGTGCTGGGTGCTCAGTGCTCAGGGTGCTGGGTGCTCAGTGCTCAGGGTGCTGGGTGCTCAGTGCTCAGGCTGCTGGGTGCTCAGTACTCAGGGTGCTGGGTGCTCAGTGCTCATGGTGATCGGTGCTCAGTACTCAGTGTGCTGGGTGCTCAGTGCTCGGGGTGCTGGGTGCTCAGTACACGGGGTGCTGTGTGCTCTGTACTCTGGGTGCTGGGTGCTCCGTGCTCGGGGTGCTGGGTGCTCAGTACTCAGGGTGCTGGGTGCTCAGTACTCGTGGTGCTCGGTGCTCAGTACTCAGGGTGCTGGGTGCTAAGTGCTCAGCGCTCAGGGTGCTCAGTGCTCAGGGTGCTCAGTGCTCAGGGTGCTGGGTGCTCAGGGTGCTGGGTGCTCAGTGCTCGGGGTGCTGGTTGCTCAGTGCTCAGGGTGCTGGGTGCTCAGTGCTCAGTGCTCAGGGTGCTGGGTGTTCAATACTCAGGGTGCTTGGTGCTCAGTGCTCAGGGTGCTGGGTGCTCAGTACTCAGGGTGCTGGGTGCTCAGTGCTCGGGGTGCTGGGTGCTCAGTGATCAGGGTGATCTGTGAACAGTACTCAGGGTGCTGGGTGCTCAGTGCTCAGGGTGCTGGGTGCTCAGTCCTCAGGGTGCTCAGTACTCAGGGTGCTCGGTGCTCAGTGCTCAGTACTCAGGGTGCTCAGTACTCAGGGTGCTGGGTGCTCAGTGCTCGGGGTGCTGGGTGCTCAGTACTCAGGGTGCTGGGTGCTCAGTACTCGTGGTGCTCGGTGCTCAGTACTCAGGGTGCTGGGTGCTCAGTCCTCCGGGTGCTCAGTGCTCAGGGTGCTGGGTGCTCAGTACTCAGGGTGCTGGGTGCTCAGTACTCGGGGTGCTGGGTGCTCAGTACTCAGGGTGCTGGGTGCTCAGTGCTCAGGGTGCTGGGTGCTCAGTGCTCAGGGTGCTGGGTGCTCAGTACTCAGGGTGCTGGGTGCTCAGTACTCAGGGTGCTGGGTGCTCAGTGCTCAGGGTGCTGGGTGCTCAGTGCTCAGGGTGCTGGGTGCTCAGTACTCAGGGTTCTGGGTGCTCAGTGCTCAGGGTGATCGGTGCTCAGTACTCAGGGTGCTCAGTACTCAGCGTGCTGGGTGCTCAGTGCTCAGGGTGCTGGGTGCTCAGTACTCGTTCTGCTTTGTGCTCTGTACTCAGGGTGCTGGGTTCTCAGTGCACGGGGTCCTGGGTGCTCAGTGCTCAGGGTGATCGGTGCTCAGTACTCAGGGTCCTGGGTGCTCAGTGCTCAGGGTGCTGGGTGCTCAGTACTCTGGGTGTTGGGTGCTCAGTACTCAGGGTGCTGGGTGCTCCGTGCTCGGGGTGCTGGCTGCTCAGTGCTCAGGGTGCTGGGTGCTCAGTGCTCAGGGTGCTGGGTGCTCAGTACTCAGAGTGCTGGGTGCTTAGTGCTCGGTGTGCTCGGTGCTCAGTACTCAAGGTGCTGGGTGCTCAGTGCTCAGGGTGCTGGGTGCTCAGTCCTCGGGGTGCTCCGTGCTCAGGGTGCTGGGTGCTCAGTGCTCAGGGTGCTGGGTGCTCAGTGCTCGGGGTGCTGGGTGCTGAGTGCTCAGGGTGCTGGGTGCTCAGTGCTCGGGGTGCTCGGTGCTCAGTGCTCAGGGTCCCGGGTGCTCAGTACTCAGGGTGCTGGGTGCTTAGTACTCAGGGTGCTCAGTGCTCAGTACACAGGGTGCTGGGTGCTCAGTGCTCGGGGTGCTGGGTGCTCAGTACTCAGCGTGCTGGGTGGTCAGTACTCAGGGTGCTGGGTGCTCAGTGCTCAGGGTGCTGGGTGCTCAGTGCTCAGGGTGCTGGGTGCTCCGTGCTCGGGGTGCTCAGTTCTCAGTACTCAGGGTGCTGGGTGCTCATTCTCGGGGTGGTGGGTGCTCAGTGCTCGGGGTGCTGGGTGCTCAGTACTCAGGGTGCTGGGGGCTCAGTACTCAGGGTGCTGGGTGCTCAGTACTCAGGGTGCTGGGGGCTCAGTACTCAGGGTGCTGGGTGCTCATTACTCAGGGTGCTCAGTTCTCAGTACTCAGGGTGCTGGGTGCTCATTCTCGGGGTGGTGGGTGCTCAGTGCTCGGGGTGCTGGGTGCTCAGTTCTCAGGGTGCTGGGGGCTCAGTACTCAGGGTGCTGGGTGCTCAGTACTCAGGGTGTTCTGTTCTCAGTACTCAGGTTGCTGGGTGCTCAGTGCTCGGGGTGCTGGGTGCTCAGTACTCGGGGTGCTCAGTGCTCTGTTCTCTGGGTGCTGGGTGCTCAGTACTCAGGGTGCTGGGTGCTCAGTGCTCGAGGTGCTCTGTGCTCAGTACTCGGGGTGCTGGGTGCTCAGTACTCGGGGTGCTGGGTGCTCAGTGCTCAGGGTGCTGGGTGCTCAGTGCTTGGGGTGCTGGGTGCTCAGTGCTGAGGGTGGTGCTGGGTGCTCAGTACTCAGGGTGCTGGGTGCTCAGTGCTCAGGGTGCTGGGTGCTCAGTACTAAGGGTGCTGGGTGCTCAGTACTCATGGTGCTCGGTGCTCAGTACTCAGGGTGCTGGGTGCTCAGTGCTCAGGGTGCTGGGTACTCAGTAATCAGGGTGCTGGGTGCTCAGTACTCAGGGTGCTGGGTGCTCAGTGCTCAGGGTGCTGGGTGCTCAGTGCTCAGGGTGCTGGGTGCTCAGTACTCAGGGTGCTGGGTGCTCAGTGCTCAGGGTGATCGGTGCTCAGTACTCAGGGTGCTCAGTACTCAGCGTGCTGGGTGCTCAGTGCTCAGGGTGCTGGGTGCTCAGTACTCGGGGTGCTGGGTGCTCTGTACTCAGGGTGCTGGGTTCTCAGTGCTCGGGGTCCTGGGTGCTCAGTGCTCAGGGTGATCGGTGCTCAGTACTCAGGGTGCTGGGTGCTCAGTGCTCGGGGTGCTGGGTGCTCAGTACTCTGCGTGCTGGGTGCTCAATACTCAGGGTGCTGGGTGCTCAGTGCTCAGGGTGCTGGGTGCTCAGTGCTCAGGTTGCTGGGAGCTCAGTGATCGGGGTGCTGGGTGCTCAGTACTCGGGGTGCTCAGTGCTCGGGGAGCTCGGTGCTCAGTACTCAGGGTGCTGGGTGCTCAGTTCTCAGTGCTCGGGGTCCTGGGTGCTCCGTGCCCGGGGTGCTGGGTGCTCAGTGCTCTGGGTGCTTAGTGCTCAGTACTCAGGGTGCTGGGTGCTCAGTACTCATGGTGCTGGGTGCTCATTCTCAGGGTGCTGGGTGCTCAGTACTCAGGGTGCTGGGTGCTCAGTACTCATGGTGCTGGGTGCTCAGTGCTCGGGGTGCTCGGTGCTCAGTACTCGGGGTGCTTGGTGCTCAGTTCTCGGGGTGCTGGGTGCTCAGTGCTCAGGGTGCTGGGTGCTCAGTGCTCGGGGTGCTGGGTGCTCAGTGCTGAGGGTGGTGCTGGGTGCTCAGTACTCAGGGTGCTGGGTGCTCAGTGCTCAGGGTGCTGGGTGCTCAGTACTAAGGGTGCTGGGTGCTCAGTACTCAGGGTGCTCGGTGCTCAGTACTCAGGGTGCTGGGTGCTCAGTGCTCAGGCTGGTGGGTACTCAGTACTCAGGGTGCTGGGTGCTCAGTACTCAGGGTGCTGGGTGCTCAGTGCTCAGGGTGCTGGGTGCTCAGTGCTCAGGCTGCTGGGTGCTCAGTACTCAGGGTGCTGGGTGCTCAGTGCTCATGGTGATCGGTGCTCAGTACTCAGTGTGCTGGGTGCTCAGTGCTCGGGGTGCTGGGTGCTCAGTACACGGGGTGCTGTGTGCTCTGTACTCTGGGTGCTGGGTGCTCCGTGCTCGGGGTGCTGGGTGCTCAGTACTCAGGGTGCTGGGTGCTCAGTACTCGTGGTGCTCGGTGCTCAGTACTCAGGGTGCTGGGTGCTAAGTGCTCAGTGCTCAGGGTGCTCAGTGCTCAGGGTGCTCCGTGCTCGGGGTGCTGGGTGCTCAGTACTCATGTTGCTGGGTGCTCATTCTCAGGGTGCTAGGTTCTCAGTACTCAGGGTGCTGTGTGCTCAGTACTCAGGGTGCTCGGTTCTCAGTACTCAGGGTGCTGGGTGCTCAGTGCTCGGGGTGCTGGGTGCTCAGTACTCGGGGTGCTCAGTGCTCAGTACTCAGGGTGCTGGGTGCTCAGTACTCAGGGTGCTGGGTGCTCAGTGCTCGGGGTGCTCGGTGCTCAGTACTCGGGGTACTTGGTGCTCAGTACTCGGGGTGCTGGGTGCTCAGTGCTCAGGGTGCTGGGTGCTCAGTGCTCGGGGTGCTGGGTGCTCAGTGCTGAGGGTGGTGCTGGGTGCTCAGTACTCAGGGTGCTGGGTGCTCAGTGCTCAGGGTGCTGGGTGCTCAGTACTAAGGGTGCTGGGTGCTCAGAACTCAGGGTGCTCGGTGCTCAGTACTCAGCGTGCTGGGTGCTCAGTGCTCAGAGTGTTGGGTGCTCAGTACTCAGGGTGCTGGGTGCTCAGTGCTCAGTGCTCAGGGTGCTCAGTGCTCAGGGTGCTCAGTGCTCATGGTGCTGGGTGCTCAGGGTGCTGGGTGCTCAGTGCTCGGGGTGCTGGGTGCTCAGTGCTCAGGGTGCTGGGTGCTCAGTGCTCATTGCTCAGGGTGCTGGGTGTTCAGTACTCAGGGTGCTTGGTGCTCAGTGCTCAGGGTGCTGGGTGCTCAGTACTCAGGGTGCTGGGTGCTCAGTGCTCGGGGTGCTGGGTGCTCAGTGATCAGGGTGATCTGTGCTCAGTACTCAGGGTGCTGGGTGCTCAGTGCTCAGGGTGCTGGGTGCTCAGTCCTCAGGGTGCTCAGTACTCAGGGTGCTCGGTGCTCAGTGCTCAGTACTCAGGGTGCTCAGTACTCAGGGTGCTGGGTGCTCAGTGCTCGGGGTGCTGGGTGCTCAGTACTCAGGGTGCTGGGTGCTCAGTACGCGGGGTGCTCTGTGCTCAGTACTCAGGGTGCTGGGTGCTCAGTACTCAAGGTGCTGTGTGCTCAGTGCTCAGGGTGCTGGGTGCTCAGTCCTCGGGGTGCTCCGTGCTCAGGGTACTGGGTGCTCAGTGCTCAGGGTGCTGGGTGCTCAGTGCTCGGGGTGCTGGGTGCTGAGTGCTCAGGGTGCTGGGTGCTCAGTGCTCGGGGTGCTCGGTGCTCAGTGCTCAGGGTCCCGGGTGCTCAGTACTCAGGGTGCTGGGTGCTTAGTACTCAGGGTGCTCAGTGCTCAGTACACAGGGTGCTGGGTGCTCAGTGCTCGGGGTACTGGGTGCTCAGTGCTCAGGGTGCTGGGTGCTCCGTGCTCGGGGTGCTGGGTTCTCAGTGCTCTGGGTGCTTAGTGCTCAGTACTCAGGGTGCTGGGTGCTCAGTACTCATGGTGCTGGGTGCTCATTCTCAGGGTGCTAGGGGCTCAGTACCCAAGGTGCTGGGTGCTCAGTACTCAGGGTGCTCAGTTCTCAGTACTCATGGTGCTGGGTGCTCATTCTCAGGGTGCTAGGGGCTCAGTACCCAAGGTGCTGGGTGCTCAGTACTCAGGGTGCTCAGTTCTCAGTACTCAGGGTGCTGGGTGCTCATTCTCGGGGTGGTGGGTGCTCAGTGCTCGGGGTGCTGGGTGCTCTGTACTCAGGGTGCTGGTGGCTCAGTACTCAGGGTGCTGGGTGCTCAGTACTCAGGGTGTTCTGTTCTCAGTACTCAGGTTGCTGGGTGCTCAGTGCTCGGGGTGCTGGGTGCTCAGTACTCGGGGTGCTCAGTGCTCAGTACTCAGGGTTCTGGGTGCTCAGTACTCAGGGTGCTGGGTGCTCAGTGCTCGAGGTGCTCGGTGCTCAGTACTCGGGGTGCTGGGTGGTCAGTACTCGGGGTGCTGGGTGCTCAGTGCTCAGGGTGCTGGGTGCTCAGTGCTCGGGGTGCTGGGTGCTCAGTGCTGAGGGTGGTGCTGGGTGCTCAGTACTCAGGGTGCTGGGTGCTCAGTGCTCAGGGTGCTGGGTGCTCAGTACTAAGGGTGCTGGGTGCTCAGTACTCATGGTGCTCGGTGCTCAGTACTCAGGGTGCTGGGTGCTCAGTGCTCAGGGTGCTGGGTACTCAGTAATCAGGGTGCTGGGTGCTCAGTACTCAGGGTGCTGGGTGCTCAGTGCTCAGGGTGCTGGGTGCTCAGTGCTCAGGGTGCTGGGTGCTCAGTACTCAGGGTTCTGGGTGCTCAGTGCTCAGGGTGATCGGTGCTCAGTACTCAGGGTGCTCAGTACTCAGCGTGCTGGGTGCTCAGTGCTCAGGGTGCTGGGTGCTCAGTACTCGGGCTGCTTTGTGCTCTGTACTCAGGGTGCTGGGTTCTCAGTGCACGGGGTCCTGGGTGCTCAGTGCTCAGGGTGATCGGTGCTCAGTACTCAGGGTCCTGGGTGCTCAGTGCTCAGGGTGCTGGGTGCTCAGTACTCTGGGTGTTGGGTGCTCAGTACTCAGGGTGCTGGGTGCTCCGTGCTCGGGGTGCTGGCTGCTCAGTGCTCAGGGTGCTGGGTGCTCAGTGCTCAGGGTGCTGGGTGCTCAGTACTCAGGCTGCTGGGTGCTTAGTGCTCGGGGTGCTCGGTGCTCAGTACTCAAGGTGCTGGGTGCTCAGTGCTCAGGGTGCTGGGTGCTCAGTCCTCGGGGTGCTCCGTGCTCAGGGTGCTGGGTGCTCAGTGCTCAGGGTGCTGGGTGCTCAGTGCTCGGGGTGCTGGGTGCTGAGTGCTCAGGGTGCTGGGTGCTCAGTGCTCGGGGTGCTCGGTGCTCAGTGCTCAGGGTCCCGGGTGCTCAGTACTCAGGGTGCTGGGTGCTTAGTACTCAGGGTGCTCAGTGCTCAGTACACAGGGTGCTGGGTGCTCAGTGCTCGGGGTGCTGGGTGCTCAGTACTCAGCGTGCTGGGTGGTCAGTACTCAGGGTGCTGGGTGCTCAGTGCTCAGGGTGCTGGGTGCTCAGTGCTCAGGGTGCTGGGAGCTCCGTGCTCGGGGTGCTCAGTTCTCAGTACTCAGGGTGCTGGGTGCTCATTCTCGGGGTGGTGGGTGCTCAGTGCTCGGGGTGCTGGGTGCTCAGTACTCAGGGTGCTGGGGGCTCAGTACTCAGGGTGCTGGGTGCTCAGTACTCAGGGTGCTGGGGGCTCAGTACTCAGGGTGCTGGGTGCTCATTACTCAGGGTGCTCAGTTCTCAGTACTCAGGGTGCTGGGTGCTCATTCTCGGGGTGGTGGGTGCTCAGTGCTCGGGGTGCTGGGTGCTCAGTACTCAGGGTGCTGGGGGCTCAGTACTCAGGGTGCTGGGTGCTCAGTACTCAGGGTGTTCTGTTCTCAGTACTCAGGTTGCTGGGTGCTCAGTGCTCGGGGTGCTGGGTGCTCAGTACTCGGGGTGCTCAGTGCTCTGTTCTCTGGGTGCTGGGTGCTCAGTACTCAGGGTGCTGGGTGCTCAGTGCTCGAGGTGCTCTGTGCTCAGTACTCGGGGTGCTGGGTGCTCAGTACTCGGGGTGCTGGGTGCTCAGTGCTCAGGGTGCTGGGTGCTCAGTGCTTGGGGTGCTGGGTGCTCAGTGCTGAGGGTGGTGCTGGGTGCTCAGTGCTCAGGGTGCTGGGTGCTCAGTGCTCAGGGTGCTGGGTGCTCAGTACTAAGGGTGCTGGGTGCTCAGTACTCATGGTGCTCGGTGCTCAGTACTCAGGGTGCTGGGTGCTCAGTGCTCAGGGTGCTGGGTACTCAGTAATCAGGGTGCTGGGTGCTCAGTACTCAGGGTGCTGGGTGCTCAGTGCTCAGGGTGCTGGGTGCTCAGTGCTCAGGGTGCTGGGTGCTCAGTACTCAGGGTGCTGGGTGCTCAGTGCTCAGGGTGATCGGTGCTCAGTACTCAGGGTGCTCAGTACTCAGCGTGCTGGGTGCTCAGTGCTCAGGGTGCTGGGTGCTCAGTACTCGGGGTGCTGGGTGCTCTGTACTCAGGGTGCTGGGTTCTCAGTGCTCGGGGTCCTGGGTGCTCAGTGCTCAGGGTGATCGGTGCTCAGTACTCAGGGTGCTGGGTGCTCAGTGTTCGGGGTGCTGGGTGCTCAGTACTCTGCGTGCTGGGTGCTCAATACTCAGGGTGCTGGGTGCTCAGTGCTCAGGGTGCTGGGTGCTCAGTGCTCAGGGTGCTGGGAGCTCAGTGATCGGGGTGCTGGGTGCTCAGTACTCGGGGTGCTCAGTGCTCGGGGAGCTCGGTGCTCAGTACTCAGGGTGCTGGGTGCTCAGTTCTCAGTGCTCGGGGTCCTGGGTGCTCCGTGCCCGGGGTGCTGGGTGCTCAGTGCTCTGGGTGCTTAGTGCTCAGTACTCAGGGTGCTGGGTGCTCAGTACTCATGGTGCTGGGTGCTCATTCTCAGGGTGCTGGGTGCTCAGTACTCAGGGTGCTGGGTGCTCAGTACTCAGGGTGCTGGGTGCTCAGTGCTCGGGGTGCTCGGTGCTCAGTACTCGGGGTGCTTGGTGCTCAGTTCTCGGGGTGCTGGGTGCTCAGTGCTCAGGGTGCTGGGTGCTCAGTGCTCGGGGTGCTGGGTGCTCAGTGCTGAGGGTGGTGCTGGGTGCTCAGTACTCAGGGTGCTGGGTGCTCAGTGCTCAGGGTGCTGGGTGCTCAGTACTAAGGGTGCTGGGTGCTCAGTACTCAGGGTGCTCGGTGCTCAGTACTCAGGGTGCTGGGTGCTCAGTGCTCAGGCTGGTGGGTACTCAGTACTCAGGGTGCTGGGTGCTCAGTACTCAGGGTGCTGGGTGCTCAGTGCTCAGGGTGCTGGGTGCTCAGTGCTCAGGCTGCTGGGTGCTCAGTACTCAGGGTGCTGGGTGCTCAGTGCTCATGGTGATCGGTGCTCAGTACTCAGTGTGCTGGGTGCTCAGTGCTCGGGGTGCTGGGTGCTCAGTACACGGGGTGCTGTGTGCTCTGTACTCTGGGTGCTGGGTGCTCCGTGCTCGGGGTGCTGGGTGCTCAGTACTCAGGGTGCTGGGTGCTCAGTACTCGTGGTCCTCGGTGCTCAGTACTCAGGGTGCTGGGTGCTAAGTGCTCAGTGCTCAGGGTGCTCAGTGCTCAGGGTGCTCCGTGCTCGGGGTGCTGGGTGCTCAGTACTCATGTTGCTGGGTGCTCATTCTCAGGGTGCTAGGTTCTCAGTACTCAGGGTGCTGTGTGCTCAGTACTCAGGGTGCTCGGTTCTCAGTACTCAGGGTGCTGGGTGCTCAGTGCTCGGGGTGCTGGGTGCTCAGTACTCAGGGTGCTCAGTGCTCAGTACTCAGGGTGCTGGGTGCTCAGTACTCAGGGTGCTGGGTGCTCAGTGCTCGGGGTGCTCGGTGCTCAGTACTCGGGGTACTTGGTGCTCAGTACTCGGGGTGCTGGGTGCTCAGTGCTCAGGGTGCTGGGTGCTCAGTGCTCGGGGTGCTGGGTGCTCAGTGCTGAGGGTGGTGCTGGGTGCTCAGTACTCAGGGTGCTGGGTGCTCAGTGCTCAGGGTGCTGGGTGCTCAGTACTAAGGGTGCTGGGTGCTCAGACTCAGGGTGCTCGGTGCTCAGTACTCAGCGTGCTGGGTGCTCAGTGCTCAGAGTGTTGGGTGCTCAGTACTCAGGGTGCTGGGTGCTCAGTGCTCAGTGCTCAGGGTGCTCAGTGCTCAGGGTGCTCAGTGCTCATGGTGCTGGGTGCTCAGGGTGCTGGGTGCTCAGTGCTCGGGGTGCTGGGTGCTCAGTGCTCAGTGCTCAGGGTGCTGGGTGCTCAGTGCTCAGTGCTCAGGGTGCTGGGTGTTCAGTACTCAGGGTGCTTGGTGCTCAGTGCTCAGGGTGCTGGGTGCTCAGTACTCAGGGTGCTGGGTGCTCAGTGCTCGGGGTGCTGGGTGCTCAGTGATCAGGGTGATCTGTGCTCAGTACTCAGGGTGCTGGGTGCTCAGTGCTCAGGGTGCTGGGTGCTCAGTCCTCAGGGTGCTCAGTACTCAGGGTGCTCGGTGCTCAGTGCTCAGTACTCAGGGTGCTCAGTACTCAGGGTGCTGGGTGCTCAGTGCTCGGGGTGCTGGGTGCTCAGTACTCAGGGTGCTGGGTGCTCAGTACGCGGGGTGCTCTGTGCTCAGTACTCAGGGTGCTGGGTGCTCAGTCCTCCGGGTGCTCAGTGCTCAGGGTGCTGGGTGCTCAGTACTCAGGGTGCTGGGTGCTCAGTACTCGGGGTGCTGGGTGCTCAGTGCTCAGGGTGATCGGTGCTCAGTGCTCAGGGTGCTGGGTGCTCAGTCCTCCGGGTGCTCAGTGCTCAGGGTGCTGGGTGTTCAGTACTCAGGGTGCTCGGTGCTCAGTGCTCAGGGTGCTGGGTGCTCAGTACTCAGGGTGCTGGGTGCTCAGTGCTCGGGGTGCTGGGTGCTCAGTGCTCAGGGTGATCAGTGCTCAGTACTCAGGGTGCTGGGTGCTCAGTCCTCAGGGTGCTCAGTCCTCAGGGTGCTCGGTGCTCAGTGCTCAGTACTCAGGGTGCTCAGTACTCAGGGTGCTGAGTGCTCAGTGCTCGGGGTGCTGGGTGCTCAGTACTCAGGATGCTGGGTGCTCAGTACTCGGGGTGCTGTGTGCTCAGTACTCAGTTTGCTGGGTGCTCAGTGCTCGGGGTGCTGGGTGCTCAGTGCTCAGGGTGATCGGTGCTCTGTGCTCAGGGTGCTGGGTGCTCAGTCCGCTGGGTGCTCAGTGCTCAGGGTGCTGGGTGCTCAGTACTCAGTGTGCTGGGTGCTCAGTACTCAGGGTGCTGGGTACTCAGTGCTCAGGGTGCTGGGTGCTCAGTACTCTGGGTGTTGGGTGCTCAGTACTCAGGGTGCTGGGTGCTCCGTGCTCGGGGTGCTGGGTGCTCAGTGCTCAGGGTGCTGGGTGCTCAGTGCTCAGGGTGCTGGGTGCTCAGTACTCAGGGTGCTGGGTGCTTAGTGCTCGGGGTGCTCGGTGCTCAGTACTCAAGGTGCTGGGTGCTCAGTGCTCAGGGTGCTGGGTGCTCAGTCCTCGGGGTGCTCAGGGTGCTGGGTGCTCAGTGCTCAGGGTGCTGGGTGCTCAGTGCTCGGGGTGCTGGGTGCTGAGTGCTCAGGGTGCTGGGTGCTCAGTGCTCGGGGTGCTCGGTGCTCAGTGCTCAGGGTCCTGGGTGCTCAGTACTCAGGGTTCTGGGTGCTTAGTACTCAGGGTGCTCAGTGCTCAGTACACAGGGTGCTGGGTGCTCAGTGCTCGGGGTGCTGGGTGCTCAGTGCTCAGTACTCAGGGTGCTGGGTGCTCAGTGCTCGGGGTGCTGGGTGCTCAGTACTCAGCGTGTTGGGTGCTCAATACTCAGTGTGCTGTGTGCTCAGTGCTCAGGGTGCTGGTGTCTCAGTGCTCAGGGTGCTGGGTGCTCAGTGATCGGGGTGCTGGGTGCTTAGTACTCAGGGTGCTCAGTGCTCGGGGAGCTCGGTGCTCATTACTCAGGGTGCTGGGTGCTCAGTTCTCAGTGCTCGGGGTTCTGGGTGCTCCGCGCTCGGGGTGCTGGGTGCTCAGTGCTCTGGGTGCTTAGTGCTCAGTACTCAGGGTGCTGGGTGCTCAGTACTCATGGTGCTGGGTGCTCATTCTCAGGGTGCTAGGGGCTCAGTACTCAGGGTGCGTGGTGCTCAGTACTCAGGGTGCTCGGTTCTCAGTACTCAGGGTGCTGGGTGCTCAGTACTCAGGGTGCTCGGTTCTCAGTACTCAGGGTGCTGGGTGCTCAGTACTCGGGGTGCTCAGTGCTCAGTACTCAGGGTGCTGGGTGCTCAGTACTCAGGGTGCTGGGTGCTCAGTGCTCGGGGTGCTCGGTGCTCAGTACTCGGGGTGCTTGGTGCTCAGTTCTCGGGGTGCTGGGTGCTCAGTGCTCAGGGTGCTGGGTGCTCAGTGCTCGGGGTGCTGGGTGCTCAGTGCTGAGGGTGGTGCTGGGTGCTCAGTACTCAGGGTGCTGGGTGCTCAGTGCTCAGGGTGCTGGGTGCTCAGTACTAAGGGTGCTGGGTGCTCAGTACTCAGGGTGCTTGGTGCTCAGTACTCAGGGTGCTGGGTGCTCAGTGCTCAGGCTGGTGGGTACTCAGTACTCAGGGTGCTGGGTGCTCAGTACTCAGGGTGCTGGGTGCTCAGTGCTCAGGGTGCTGGGTGCTCAGTGCTCAGGCTGCTGGGTGCTCAGTACTCAGGGTGCTGGGTGCTCAGTGCTCATGGTGATCGGTGCTCAGTACTCAGTGTGCTGGGTGCTCAGTGCTCGGGGTGCTGGGTGCTCAGTACACGGGGTGCTGTGTGCTCTGTACTCTGGGTGCTGGGTGCTCCGTGCTCGGGGTGCTGGGTGCTCAGTACTCAGGGTGCTGGGTGCTCAGTACTCGTGGTGCTCGGTGCTCAGTACTCAGGGTGCTGGGTGCTAAGTGCTCAGTGCTCAGGGTGCTCAGTGCTCAGGGTGCTCAGTGCTCAGGGTGCTGGGTGCTCAGGGTGCTGGGTGCTCAGTGCTCGGGGTGCTGGTTGCTCAGTGCTCAGGGTGCTGGGTGCTCAGTGCTCAGTGCTCAGGGTGCTGGGTGTTCAGTACTCAGGGTGCTTGGTGCTCAGTGCTCAGGGTGCTGGGTGCTCAGTACTCAGGGTGCTGGGTGCTCAGTGCTCGGGGTGCTGGGTGCTCAGTGATCAGGGTGATCTGTGCACAGTACTCAGGGTGCTGGGTGCTCAGTGCTCAGGGTGCTGGGTGCTCAGTCCTCAGCGTGCTCAGTACTCAGGGTGCTCGGTGCTCAGTGCTCAGTACTCAGGGTGCTCAGTACTCAGGGTGCTGGGTGCTCAGTACTCAGGGTGCTGGGTGCTCAGTGCTCGGGGTGCTGGGTGCTCAGTGCTCGGGGTGCTGGGGGCTCAGTGCTCGGGGTGCTGGGTGCTCAGTGCTCGGGGCGCTGGGTGCTCTGTGCTCGGGGTACTCGGAGCTCAGTACTCAGGGTGCTGGGTGCTCAGTGCTCGGGGTGATGGGTGCTCAGTGCTCAGTACTCAGGGTGCTGGGTGGTCAGTGCTCGGGGTGCTGGGTGCTCAGTACTCAGGGTGCTGGGTGCTGAGTGCTCGGGGTGCTGGGTGCTCAGTGCTCATGGTGCTGGGTGCTCAGTGATCGGGGTGCTGGGTGCTCAGTACTCAGGGTGCTCAGTGCTCGGGGAGCTCGGTGCTCAGTACTCAGGGTGCTGGGTGCTCAGTACTCAGTGCTCGGGGTCCTGGGTGCTCCGTGCTCGGGGTGCTGGGTGCTCAGTGCTCTGGGTGCTTAGTGCTCAGTACTCAGGGTGCTGGGTGCTCAGTACTCAGGGTGCTCAGTGCTCGGGGTGCTGGGTGCTCAGTACTCAGGGTGCTGGGTGCTCAGTACTCAGGGTGCTGGGTGCTCAGTGCTCAGGGTCCTCGGTGCTCAGTACTCAGGGTGCTCAGTGCTCATTACTCAGCGTGCTTTGTGTTCAGTGCTCAGGGTGCTGGGTGCTCAGTACTCAGTGTGCTGGGTGCTCAGTACTCAGGGTGCTGGGGGCTCAGTACTCAGGGTGCTGGGTGCTCAGTACTCAGGGTGCTGTGTGCTCAGTACTCAGGGTGCTGGGGGCTCAGTACTCAGGGTGCTGGGGGCTCAGTACTCAGGGTGCTGGGTGCTCAGTACTCAGGGTGCTCGGTTCTCAGTACTCAGGGTGCTGGGTGCTCAGTGCTCGGGGTGCTTGGTGCTCAGTACTAAGGGTGCTGGGGGCTCAGTACTCAGGGTGATCTGTTCTCAGTACTCAGGGTGCTGGGTGCTCAGTGCTCGGGGTGCTGGGTGCACAGTGCCCAGGTTGCTGGGTGCTCAGTGCTCAGCGTGCTCAGTACTCAGGGTGCTGTGTGTTCAGTGCTCAGGGTACTGGGTGCTCAGTACTCAGGGTGCTTGGTGCTCAGTACTCAGGGTGCTGGGTGCTCAGTACTCGGGGTGCTGGGTGCTCAGTACTCGGGGTGCTGGGTGCACAGTGCTCAGGGTGCTGGGTGCTCAGTGCTCGGGGTGCTGGGTGCTCAGTGCTCAGGCTGCTGGCTGCTCAGTGCTCTGGGTTCTGGGTGCTCAGTACTCAGGGTGCTCAGTGCTCAGTACTCAGCGTGCTGGGTGCTCAGTCCTCAGGGTCCTCGGTGCTCAGTACTCAGGGTGCTCAGTGCTCAGTACTCAGCGTGCTTTGTGCTCAGTGCTCAGGGTGCTGGGTGCTCAGTACTCAGGGTGCTGGGTGCTCAGTACTCAGGGTGCTGGGTGCTCAGTACTCAGGGTGCTGTGTGCTCAGTGCTCGGGGTGCTCGGTGATCAGTACTAAGAGTGCTGGGTGCTCAGTGCTCAGGGTACTGGGTACTCAGTACTCAGAGTGCTGGGTGCTCAGTGCTCAGGGTGCTGGGTGCTCAGTGCCCAGGGTGCTGGGTGCTCAGTGCTCGGGGTGCTGGGTGCTCAGTGCTCAGGGTGCTGGGTGCTCAGTGCTCAGTGCTCAGGGTGCTGGGTGCTCAGTGCTCAGGGTGCTGGGTGCTCAGTGCTAGGGGTGCTGGGTGCTCAGTGCTCGGGGTGCTGGGTGCTCAGTGCTCGGGGTGCTGGGTGCTCAGTACTCAGGTTGCTGGGTGCTCAGTACTCAGTGTGTTCGGTGCTCAGTACTCAGGGTGCTCAGTGCTCAGTACTCAGGGTGCTGGGTGCTCAGTGCTCGGAGTGCTGGGTGCTCAGTACTCGGGGTACTGTGTGCTCAGTACTCAGGGTGCTGGGTGCTCAGTGCTCAGGGTGCTGGGTGCTCAGTACTCAGTGTGCTGGGTGCTCAGTAATTAGGGGGCTCGGTCATCAGTACTCAGGTTGCTGAGTGCTCGGGGTGCTGGGTACTCAGTACTCAGGGTGCTGGGTGCTCAGTACTCAGGGTGCTGGGTGCTCAGTGCTCAGGGTGCTGGGTGCTCAGTACTCAGGGTGCTGGGTGCTCAGTACTCAGGGTGCTGGGTTCTCAGTGCTCGGTGTGCTGGGTGCTCAGTGCTCGGGGTGCTGGGGGCTCAGTGCTCGGGGTGCTGGGTGCTCAGTGCTCGGGGCGCTGGGTGCTCTGTGCTCGGGGTGCTCAGAGCTCAGTACTCAGGGTGCTGGGTGCTCAGTCCTCGGGGTGCTCGGTGCTCAGTACTCAGGGTGCTGGGTGCTTAGTGCTCGGGGTGCTCGGTGCTCAGTAAGTTGGGTGCTCACTACTCAGGGTGCTGGGTGCTCAGTGCTCAGGGTGCTGGGTGCTCAGTGCTCAGGATGCTGGGTGCTCAGTGCTCAGGGTGCTGGGTGCTCAGTACTCAGGGTGCTGGGTGCACAGTGCTCGGGGTGCAGGTTGCTCAGTGCTCAGGGTGCTTGGTGCTCAGTGCTCAGTGTGTTGGGTGCTCAGTACTCGGGGTGCTGGGTGCTCAGTACTCAGGGTGCTGCGTGCTCAGTACTCAGGGTGCTGGGTGATCAGTACTCGGGTGCTGGGTGCTCAGTGCTCAGGGTGCTGGGTGCTCAGTGCTCGGGGTGCTGGGTGCTCAGTACTCAGGGTGCTGCGTGCTCAGTACTCAGGGGGCTGGGTGATCAGTACTCGGGTGCTGGGTGCTCAGTGCTCAGGGTGCTGGGTGCTCAGTGCTCGGGGTGCTGGGTGCTCATTGCTCAGTACTCAGGGTGCTGGGTGCTCAGTGCTCGGGGTGCTGGGTGCTCAGTGCTCAGTACTCAGGGTGCTGGGTGCTCAGTGCTCAGGGTGCTGGGTACTCAGTGCTCAGGGTGCTGGGTGCTCAGTGCTCAGGGTGCTGGGTGCTCAGTGCTCAGGGTGCTGGGTACTCAGTGCTCAGGGTGCTCGGTGGTCAGTACTCGGGGTGCTGGGAGCTCAGTGCTCGGGGTGCTGGGTGCTCAGTGCTCAGTACTCAGGGTGCTGGGTGCTCAGTGCTCGGGGTGCTGGGTGCTGAGTACTCAGGGTGCTGGGTCCTCAGTGCTCAGGGTGCTGGGTGCTCAGTACTCAGTGTGCTCAGTGCTCAGGGTGCTGGGTGCTCAGAACTCAGGGTGCTGGGTGCTCAGTACTCAGGGTGCTGGGTGCTCAGTACTCAGAGTGCTTGGTGCTCAGTACTCAGGGTGCTGGGTGCTCAGTGCTCAGGGTGCTCGGTGCTCAGTACTCATGGTGCTGGGTGCTCATTCTCGGGGTGCTGGGTGCTCAGTACTCAGGTTGCTCAGTACTCTGGGTGCTCGGTGCTCAGTACTCAGGGTGCTCGGTGCTCAGTTCTCAGGGTGCTCGGTGCTCAGTGTTTGGGGTGCTGGGTGCTCAGTACTCAGGGTGCTGGGTGCTCAGTGCTCAGGGTGCTGGGTGCTCAGTACTCAGGGTGCTCGGTGCTCAGGACGCAGGGTGCTCAGTGCTCAGTACTCAGCGTGCTGGGTACTCAGTGCTCAGGGTGCTCGGTGGTCAGTACTCGGGGTGCTGGGAGCTCAGTGCTCGGGGTGCTGGGTGCTCAGGGCTCAGTACTCAGGGTGCTGGGTGCTCAGTGCTCAGGCTGCTGGCTGCTCAGTGCTCAGGGTGCTGGGTGCTCAGTACTCAGGGTGCTCAGTGCTCAGTACTCAGCGTGCTGGGTGCTCAGTCCTCAGGGTCCTCGGTGCTCAGTACTCAGGGTGCTCAGTGCTCAGTACTCAGCGTGCTTTGTGCTGAGTACTCAGGGTGCTGGGTGCTCAGTACTCAGGGTGCTGGGTGCTCAGTACTCAGGGTGCTGGGTGCTCAGTGCTCGGGGTGCTCGGTGTTCAGTACTAAGAGTGCTGGGTGCTCAGTGCTCAGGGTACTGGGTACTCAGTACTCAGGGTGCTGGGTGCTCAGTGCTCAGGGTGCTGGGTACTCAGTGCTCAGGGTGCTGGTTGCTCAGTGCTCGGGGTGCTGGGTGCTCAGTGCTCAGGGTGCTGGGTGCTCAGTGCTCAGTGCTCAGGGTGCTGGGTGCTCAGTGCTCAGGGTGCTGGGTGCTCAGTGCTAGGGGTGCTGGGTGCTCAGTGCTCGGGGTGCTGGGTGCTCAGTGCTCGGGGTACTGTGTGCTCAGTACTCAGGGTGCTGGGTGCTCAGTACTCAGTGTGCTCAGTGCTCAGTACTCAGGGTGCTGGGTGCTCAGTGCTCGGGGTGCTGGGTGCTCAGTACTCGGGGTGCTGTGTGCTCAGTACTCAGGGTGCTGGGTGCTCAGTGCTCAGGGTGCTGGGTGCTCAGTACTCAGGGTGCTGGGTGCTCAGTACTCAGGGTGATCTGTTCTCAGTACTCAGGGTGCTGGGTGCTCAGTGCTCGGGGTGCTGGGTGCACAGTGCCCAGGGTGCTGGGTGCTCAGTGCTCAGCGTGCTCAGTACTCAGGGTGCTGTGTGTTCAGTGCTCAGGGTACTGGGTGCTCAGTACTCAGGGTGCTTGGTGCTCAGTACTCAGGGTGCTGGGTGCTCAGTACTCGGGGTGCTGGGTGCTCAGTACTCGGGGTGCTGGGTGCACAGTGCTCAGGGTGCTGGGTGCTCAGTGCTCTGGGTGCTGGGTGCTCAGTGCTCAGGCTGCTGGCTGCTCAGTGCTCTGGGTGCTGGGTGCTCAGTACTCAGGGTGCTCAGTGCTCAGTACTCAGCGTGCTGGGTGCTCAGTCCTCAGGGTCCTCGGTGCTCAGTACTCAGGGTGCTCAGTGCTCAGTACTCAGCGTGCTTTGTGCTCAGTGCTCAGGGTGCTGGGTGCTCAGTACTCAGGGTGCTGGGTGCTCAGTACTCAGGGTGCTGGGTGCTCAGTACTCAGGGTGCTGTGTTCTCAGTGCTCGGGGTGCTCGGTGATCAGTACTAAGAGTGCTGGGTGCTCAGTGCTCAGGGTACTGGGTACTCAGTACTCAGGGTGCTGGGTGCTCAGTGCTCAGGGTGCTGGGTGCTCAGTGCCCAGGGTGCTGGGTGCTCAGTGCTCGGGGTGCTGGGTGCTCAGTGCTCAGGGTGCTGGGTGCTCAGTGCTCAGTGCTCAGGGTGCTGGGTGCTCAGTGCTCAGGGTGCTGGGTGCTCAGTGCTAGGGGTGCTGGGTGCTCAGTGCTCGGGGTGCTGGGTGCTCAGTGCTCGGGGTGCTGGGTGCTCAGTACTCAGGTTGCTGGGTGCTCAGTACTCAGTGTGTTCGGTGCTCAGTACTCAGGGTGCTCAGTGCTCAGTACTCAGGGTGCTGGGTGCTCAGTGCTCGGAGTGCTGGGTGCTCAGTACTCGGGGTACTGTGTGCTCAGTACTCAGGGTGCTGGGTGCTCAGTGCTCAGGGTGCTGGGTGCTCAGTACTCAGTGTGCTGGGTGCTCAGTAATTAGGGGGCTCGGTCATCAGTACTCAGGTTGCTGAGTGCTCGGGGTGCTGGGTACTCAGTACTCAGGTTGCTGGGTGCTCAGTACTCAGGGTGCTGGGTGCTCAGTGCTCAGGGTGCTGGGTGCTCAGTACTCAGGGTGCTGGGTGCTCAGTACTCAGGGTGCTGGGTGCTCAGTGCTCGGGGTGCTGGGTGCTCAGTGCTCGGGGTGCTGGGGGCTCAGTGCTCGGGGTGCTGGGTGCTCAGTGCTCGGGGCGCTGGGTGCTCTGTGCTCGGGGTGCTCGGAGCTCAGTACTCAGGGTGCTGGGTGCTCAGTCCTCGGGGTGCTCGGTGCTCAGTACTCAGGGTGCTGGGTGCTTAGTGCTCGGGGTGCTCGGTGCTCAGTAAGTTGGGTGCTCACTACTCAGGGTGCTGGGTGCTCAGTGCTCAGGGTGCTGGGTGCTCAGTGCTCAGGATGCTGGGTGCTCAGTGCTCAGGGTGCTGGGTGCTCAGTACTCAGGGTGCTGGGTGCACAGTGCTCGGGGTGCAGGTTGCTCAGTGCTAAGGGTGCTGGGTGCTCAGTGCTCAGTGTGTTGGGTGCTCAGTACTCGGGGTGCTGGGTGCTCAGTACTCAGGGTGCTGCGTGCTCAGTACTCAGGGGGCTGGGTGATCAGTACTCGGGTGCTGGGTGCTCAGTGCTCAGGGTGCTGGGTGCTCAGTGCTCGGGGTGCTGGGTGCTCAGTACTCAGGGTGCTGCGTGCTCAGTACTCAGGGTGCTGGGTGATCAGTACTCGGGTGCTGGGTGCTCAGTGCTCAGGGTGCTGGGTGCTCAGTGCTCGGGGTGCTGGGTGCTCAGTACTCAGGGTGCTGCGTGCTCAGTACTCAGGGGGCTGGGTGATCAGTACTCGGGTGCTGGGTGCTCAGTGCTCAGGGTGCTGGGTGCTCAGTGCTCGGGGTGCTGGGTGCTCATTGCTCAGTACTCAGGGTGCTGGGTGCTCAGTGCTCGGGGTGCTGGGTGCTCAGTGCTCAGTACTCAGGGTGCTGGGTGCTCAGTGCTCAGGGTGCTGGGTACTCAGTGCTCAGGGTGCTGGGTGCTCAGTGCTCAGGGTGCTGGGTGCTCAGTGCTCAGGGTGCTGGGTACTCAGTGCTCAGGGTGCTGGGAGCTCAGTGCTCGGGGTGCTGGGTGCTCAGTGCTCAGTACTCAGGGTGCTGGGTGCACAGTGCTCGGGGTGCTGGGTGCTGAGTACTCAGGGTGCTGGGTCCTCAGTGCTCAGGGTGCTGGGTGCTCAGTACTCAGTGTGCTCAGTGCTCAGGGTGCTGGGTGCTCAGAACTCAGGGTGCTGGGTGCTCAGTACTCAGGGTGCTGGGTGCTCAGTACTCAGAGTGCTTGGTGCTCAGTACTCAGGGTGCTGGGTGCTCAGTGCTCAGGGTGCTCGGTGCTCAGTACTCATGGTGCTGGGTGCTCATTCTCGGGGTGCTGGGTCCTCAGTACTCAGGTTGCTCAGTACTCTGTGTGCTCGGTGCTCAGTACTCAGGGTGCTCGGTGCTCAGTTCTCAGGGTGCTGGGTGCTCAGTGTTTGGGGTGCTGGGTGCTCAGTACTCAGGGTGCTGGGTGCTCAGTACTCAGGGTGCTGGGTGCTCAGTACTCAGAGTGCTTGGTGCTCAGTACTCAGGGTGCTGGGTGCTCAGTGCTCAGGGTGCTCGGTGCTCAGTACTCATGGTGCTGGGTGCTCATTCTCGGGGTGCTGGGTCCTCAGTACTCAGGTTGCTCAGTACTCTGTGTGCTCGGTGCTCAGTACTCAGGGTGCTCGGTGCTCAGTTCTCAGGGTGCTGGGTGCTCAGTGTTTGGGGTGCTGGGTGCTCAGTACTCAGGGTGCTGGGTGCTCAGTGCTCAGGGTGCTGGGTGCTCAGTACTCAGGGTGCTCGGTGCTCAGGACGCAGGGTGCTCAGTGCTCAGTACTCAGCGTGCTGGGTACTCAGTGCTCAGGGTGCTGGGTGCTCAGTACTCAGGGTGCTCAGTGCTCAGTACTCAGGGTGCTGGGTGCTCAGTACTCAGGGTGCTGGGTGCTCAGTGCTCAGGCTGCTCCCTGCTCAGTGCTCAGGGTGCTGGGTGCTCAGTACTCAGGGTGCTCAGTGCTCAGTACTCAGCGTGCTGGGTGCACAGTCCTCAGGGTCCTCGGTGCTCAGTACTCAGGGTGCTCAGTGCTCAGTACTCAGCGTGCTTTGTGCTCAGTACTCAGGGTGCTGGGTGCTCAGTACTCAGGGTGCTGGGTGCTCAGTACTCAGGGTGCTGGGTGCTCAGTGCTCGGGGTGCTCGGTGATCAGTACTAAGAGTGCTGGGTGCTCAGTGCTCAGGGTACTGGGTACTCAGTACTCAGGGTGCTGGGTGCTCAGTGCTCAGGGTGCTGGGTGCTCAGTGCTCAGGGTGCTGGGTGCTCAGTGCTCGGGGTGCTGGGTGCTCAGTGCTCAGGGTGCTGGGTGCTCATTGCTCAGTGCTCAGGGTGCTGGGTGCTCAGTGCTCAGGGTGCTGGGTGCTCAGTGCTAGGGGTGCTGGGTGCTCAGTGCTCGGGGAGCTGGGTGCTCAGTGCTCGGGGTACTGGGTGCTCAGTACTCAGGGTGCTGGGTGCTCAGTACTCAGTGTGCTCAGTGCTCAGTACTCAGGGTGCTGGGTGCTCAGTGCTCGGGGTGCTGGGTGCTCAGTACTCGGGGTGCTGTGTGCTCAGTACTCAGGGTGCTGGGTGCTCAGTGCTCAGGGTGCTGGGTGCTCAGTACTCAGGGTGCTGGGTGCTCAGTACTTAGGGTGCTCGGTCCTCAGTACTCAGGTTGCTGAGTGCTCAGGGTGCTGGGTACTCAGTACTCAGGGTGCTGGGTGCTCAGTACTCAGGGTGCTGGGTGCTCAGTGCTCAGGGTGCTGGGTGCTCAGTACTCAGGGTGCTGGGTGCTCAGTACTCAGGGTGCTGGGTGCTCAGTGCTCGGGGTGCTGGGTGCTCAGTGCTCGGGGTGCTGGGGGCTCAGTGCTCGGGGTGCTGGGTGCTCAGTGCTCGGGGCGCTGGGTGCTCTGTGCTCGGGGTACTCGGAGCTCAGTACTCAGGGTGCTGGGTGCTCAGTGCTCGGGGTGATGGGTGCTCAGTGCTCAGTACTCAGGGTGCTGGGTGGTCAGTGCTCGGGGTGCTGGGTGCTCAGTACTCAGGGTGCTGGGTGCTGAGTGCTCGGGGTGCTGGGTGCTCAGTGCTCATGGTGCTGGGTGCTCAGTGATCGGGGTGCTGGGTGCTCAGTACTCAGGGTGCTCAGTGCTCGGGGAGCTCGGTGCTCAGTACTCAGGGTGCTGGGTGCTCAGTACTCAGTGCTCGGGGTCCTGGGTGCTCCGTGCTCGGGGTGCTGGGTGCTCAGTGCTCTGGGTGCTTAGTGCTCAGTACTCAGGGTGCTGGGTGCTCAGTACTCAGGGTGCTCAGTGCTCGGGGTGCTGGGTGCTCAGTACTCAGGGTGCTGGGTGCTCAGTACTCAGGGTGCTGGGTGCTCAGTGCTCAGGGTCCTCGGTGCTCAGTACTCAGGGTGCTCAGTGCTCATTACTCAGCGTGCTTTGTGTTCAGTGCTCAGGGTGCTGGGTGCTCAGTACTCAGTGTGCTGGGTGCTCAGTACTCAGGGTGCTGGGGGCTCAGTACTCAGGGTGCTGGGTGCTCAGTACTCAGGGTGCTGTGTGCTCAGTACTCAGGGTGCTGGGGGCTCAGTACTCAGGGTGCTGGGGGCTCAGTACTCAGGGTGCTGGGTGCTCAGTACTCAGGGTGCTCGGTTCTCAGTACTCAGGGTGCTGGGTGCTCAGTGCTCGGGGTGCTTGGTGCTCAGTACTAAGGGTGCTGGGGGCTCAGTACTCAGGGTGATCTGTTCTCAGTACTCAGGGTGCTGGGTGCTCAGTGCTCGGGGTGCTGGGTGCACAGTGCCCAGGTTGCTGGGTGCTCAGTGCTCAGCGTGCTCAGTACTCAGGGTGCTGTGTGTTCAGTGCTCAGGGTACTGGGTGCTCAGTACTCAGGGTGCTTGGTGCTCAGTACTCAGGGTGCTGGGTGCTCAGTACTCGGGGTGCTGGGTGCTCAGTACTCGGGGTGCTGGGTGCACAGTGCTCAGGGTGCTGGGTGCTCAGTGCTCGGGGTGCTGGGTGCTCAGTGCTCAGGCTGCTGGCTGCTCAGTGCTCTGGGTTCTGGGTGCTCAGTACTCAGGGTGCTCAGTGCTCAGTACTCAGCGTGCTGGGTGCTCAGTCCTCAGGGTCCTCGGTGCTCAGTACTCAGGGTGCTCAGTGCTCAGTACTCAGCGTGCTTTGTGCTCAGTGCTCAGGGTGCTGGGTGCTCAGTACTCAGGGTGCTGGGTGCTCAGTACTCAGGGTGCTGGGTGCTCAGTACTCAGGGTGCTGTGTGCTCAGTGCTCGGGGTGCTCGGTGATCAGTACTAAGAGTGCTGGGTGCTCAGTGCTCAGGGTACTGGGTACTCAGTACTCAGAGTGCTGGGTGCTCAGTGCTCAGGGTGCTGGGTGCTCAGTGCCCAGGGTGCTGGGTGCTCAGTGCTCGGGGTGCTGGGTGCTCAGTGCTCAGGGTGCTGGGTGCTCAGTGCTCAGTGCTCAGGGTGCTGGGTGCTCAGTGCTCAGGGTGCTGGGTGCTCAGTGCTAGGGGTGCTGGGTGCTCAGTGCTCGGGGTGCTGGGTGCTCAGTGCTCGGGGTGCTGGGTGCTCAGTACTCAGGTTGCTGGGTGCTCAGTACTCAGTGTGTTCGGTGCTCAGTACTCAGGGTGCTCAGTGCTCAGTACTCAGGGTGCTGGGTGCTCAGTGCTCGGAGTGCTGGGTGCTCAGTACTCGGGGTACTGTGTGCTCAGTACTCAGGGTGCTGGGTGCTCAGTGCTCAGGGTGCTGGGTGCTCAGTACTCAGTGTGCTGGGTGCTCAGTAATTAGGGGGCTCGGTCATCAGTACTCAGGTTGCTGAGTGCTCGGGGTGCTGGGTACTCAGTACTCAGGGTGCTGGGTGCTCAGTACTCAGGGTGCTGGGTGCTCAGTGCTCAGGGTGCTGGGTGCTCAGTACTCAGGGTGCTGGGTGCTCAGTACTCAGGGTGCTGGGTTCTCAGTGCTCGGTGTGCTGGGTGCTCAGTGCTCGGGGTGCTGGGGGCTCAGTGCTCGGGGTGCTGGGTGCTCAGTGCTCGGGGCGCTGGGTGCTCTGTGCTCGGGGTGCTCAGAGCTCAGTACTCAGGGTGCTGGGTGCTCAGTCCTCGGGGTGCTCGGTGCTCAGTACTCAGGGTGCTGGGTGCTTAGTGCTCGGGGTGCTCGGTGCTCAGTAAGTTGGGTGCTCACTACTCAGGGTGCTGGGTGCTCAGTGCTCAGGGTGCTGGGTGCTCAGTGCTCAGGATGCTGGGTGCTCAGTGCTCAGGGTGCTGGGTGCTCAGTACTCAGGGTGCTGGGTGCACAGTGCTCGGGGTGCAGGTTGCTCAGTGCTCAGGGTGCTTGGTGCTCAGTGCTCAGTGTGTTGGGTGCTCAGTACTCGGGGTGCTGGGTGCTCAGTACTCAGGGTGCTGCGTGCTCAGTACTCAGGGTGCTGGGTGATCAGTACTCGGGTGCTGGGTGCTCAGTGCTCAGGGTGCTGGGTGCTCAGTGCTCGGGGTGCTGGGTGCTCAGTACTCAGGGTGCTGCGTGCTCAGTACTCAGGGGGCTGGGTGATCAGTACTCGGGTGCTGGGTGCTCAGTGCTCAGGGTGCTGGGTGCTCAGTGCTCGGGGTGCTGGGTGCTCATTGCTCAGTACTCAGGGTGCTGGGTGCTCAGTGCTCGGGGTGCTGGGTGCTCAGTGCTCAGTACTCAGGGTGCTGGGTGCTCAGTGCTCAGGGTGCTGGGTACTCAGTGCTCAGGGTGCTGGGTGCTCAGTGCTCAGGGTGCTGGGTGCTCAGTGCTCAGGGTGCTGGGTACTCAGTGCTCAGGGTGCTCGGTGGTCAGTACTCGGGGTGCTGGGAGCTCAGTGCTCGGGGTGCTGGGTGCTCAGTGCTCAGTACTCAGGGTGCTGGGTGCTCAGTGCTCGGGGTGCTGGGTGCTGAGTACTCAGGGTGCTGGGTCCTCAGTGCTCAGGGTGCTGGGTGCTCAGTACTCAGTGTGCTCAGTGCTCAGGGTGCTGGGTGCTCAGAACTCAGGGTGCTGGGTGCTCAGTACTCAGGGTGCTGGGTGCTCAGTACTCAGAGTGCTTGGTGCTCAGTACTCAGGGTGCTGGGTGCTCAGTGCTCAGGGTGCTCGGTGCTCAGTACTCATGGTGCTGGGTGCTCATTCTCGGGGTGCTGGGTGCTCAGTACTCAGGTTGCTCAGTACTCTGGGTGCTCGGTGCTCAGTACTCAGGGTGCTCGGTGCTCAGTTCTCAGGGTGCTCGGTGCTCAGTGTTTGGGGTGCTGGGTGCTCAGTACTCAGGGTGCTGGGTGCTCAGTGCTCAGGGTGCTGGGTGCTCAGTACTCAGGGTGCTCGGTGCTCAGGACGCAGGGTGCTCAGTGCTCAGTACTCAGCGTGCTGGGTACTCAGTGCTCAGGGTGCTCGGTGGTCAGTACTCGGGGTGCTGGGAGCTCAGTGCTCGGGGTGCTGGGTGCTCAGGGCTCAGTACTCAGGGTGCTGGGTGCTCAGTGCTCAGGCTGCTGGCTGCTCAGTGCTCAGGGTGCTGGGTGCTCAGTACTCAGGGTGCTCAGTGCTCAGTACTCAGCGTGCTGGGTGCTCAGTCCTCAGGGTCCTCGGTGCTCAGTACTCAGGGTGCTCAGTGCTCAGTACTCAGCGTGCTTTGTGCTGAGTACTCAGGGTGCTGGGTGCTCAGTACTCAGGGTGCTGGGTGCTCAGTACTCAGGGTGCTGGGTGCTCAGTGCTCGGGGTGCTCGGTGTTCAGTACTAAGAGTGCTGGGTGCTCAGTGCTCAGGGTACTGGGTACTCAGTACTCAGGGTGCTGGGTGCTCAGTGCTCAGGGTGCTGGGTACTCAGTGCTCAGGGTGCTGGTTGCTCAGTGCTCGGGGTGCTGGGTGCTCAGTGCTCAGGGTGCTGGGTGCTCAGTGCTCAGTGCTCAGGGTGCTGGGTGCTCAGTGCTCAGGGTGCTGGGTGCTCAGTGCTAGGGGTGCTGGGTGCTCAGTGCTCGGGGTGCTGGGTGCTCAGTGCTCGGGGTACTGTGTGCTCAGTACTCAGGGTGCTGGGTGCTCAGTACTCAGTGTGCTCAGTGCTCAGTACTCAGGGTGCTGGGTGCTCAGTGCTCGGGGTGCTGGGTGCTCAGTACTCGGGGTGCTGTGTGCTCAGTACTCAGGGTGCTGGGTGCTCAGTGCTCAGGGTGCTGGGTGCTCAGTACTCAGGGTGCTGGGTGCTCAGTACTCAGGGTGATCTGTTCTCAGTACTCAGGGTGCTGGGTGCTCAGTGCTCGGGGTGCTGGGTGCACAGTGCCCAGGGTGCTGGGTGCTCAGTGCTCAGCGTGCTCAGTACTCAGGGTGCTGTGTGTTCAGTGCTCAGGGTACTGGGTGCTCAGTACTCAGGGTGCTTGGTGCTCAGTACTCAGGGTGCTGGGTGCTCAGTACTCGGGGTGCTGGGTGCTCAGTACTCGGGGTGCTGGGTGCACAGTGCTCAGGGTGCTGGGTGCTCAGTGCTCTGGGTGCTGGGTGCTCAGTGCTCAGGCTGCTGGCTGCTCAGTGCTCTGGGTGCTGGGTGCTCAGTACTCAGGGTGCTCAGTGCTCAGTACTCAGCGTGCTGGGTGCTCAGTCCTCAGGGTCCTCGGTGCTCAGTACTCAGGGTGCTCAGTGCTCAGTACTCAGCGTGCTTTGTGCTCAGTGCTCAGGGTGCTGGGTGCTCAGTACTCAGGGTGCTGGGTGCTCAGTACTCAGGGTGCTGGGTGCTCAGTACTCAGGGTGCTGTGTTCTCAGTGCTCGGGGTGCTCGGTGATCAGTACTAAGAGTGCTGGGTGCTCAGTGCTCAGGGTACTGGGTACTCAGTACTCAGGGTGCTGGGTGCTCAGTGCTCAGGGTGCTGGGTGCTCAGTGCCCAGGGTGCTGGGTGCTCAGTGCTCGGGGTGCTGGGTGCTCAGTGCTCAGGGTGCTGGGTGCTCAGTGCTCAGTGCTCAGGGTGCTGGGTGCTCAGTGCTCAGGGTGCTGGGTGCTCAGTGCTAGGGGTGCTGGGTGCTCAGTGCTCGGGGTGCTGGGTGCTCAGTGCTCGGGGTGCTGGGTGCTCAGTACTCAGGTTGCTGGGTGCTCAGTACTCAGTGTGTTCGGTGCTCAGTACTCAGGGTGCTCAGTGCTCAGTACTCAGGGTGCTGGGTGCTCAGTGCTCGGAGTGCTGGGTGCTCAGTACTCGGGGTACTGTGTGCTCAGTACTCAGGGTGCTGGGTGCTCAGTGCTCAGGGTGCTGGGTGCTCAGTACTCAGTGTGCTGGGTGCTCAGTAATTAGGGGGCTCGGTCATCAGTACTCAGGTTGCTGAGTGCTCGGGGTGCTGGGTACTCAGTACTCAGGTTGCTGGGTGCTCAGTACTCAGGGTGCTGGGTGCTCAGTGCTCAGGGTGCTGGGTGCTCAGTACTCAGGGTGCTGGGTGCTCAGTACTCAGGGTGCTGGGTGCTCAGTGCTCGGGGTGCTGGGTGCTCAGTGCTCGGGGTGCTGGGGGCTCAGTGCTCGGGGTGCTGGGTGCTCAGTGCTCGGGGCGCTGGGTGCTCTGTGCTCGGGGTGCTCGGAGCTCAGTACTCAGGGTGCTGGGTGCTCAGTCCTCGGGGTGCTCGGTGCTCAGTACTCAGGGTGCTGGGTGCTTAGTGCTCGGGGTGCTCGGTGCTCAGTAAGTTGGGTGCTCACTACTCAGGGTGCTGGGTGCTCAGTGCTCAGGGTGCTGGGTGCTCAGTGCTCAGGATGCTGGGTGCTCAGTGCTCAGGGTGCTGGGTGCTCAGTACTCAGGGTGCTGGGTGCACAGTGCTCGGGGTGCAGGTTGCTCAGTGCTAAGGGTGCTGGGTGCTCAGTGCTCAGTGTGTTGGGTGCTCAGTACTCGGGGTGCTGGGTGCTCAGTACTCAGGGTGCTGCGTGCTCAGTACTCAGGGGGCTGGGTGATCAGTACTCGGGTGCTGGGTGCTCAGTGCTCAGGGTGCTGGGTGCTCAGTGCTCGGGGTGCTGGGTGCTCAGTACTCAGGGTGCTGCGTGCTCAGTACTCAGGGTGCTGGGTGATCAGTACTCGGGTGCTGGGTGCTCAGTGCTCAGGGTGCTGGGTGCTCAGTGCTCGGGGTGCTGGGTGCTCAGTACTCAGGGTGCTGCGTGCTCAGTACTCAGGGGGCTGGGTGATCAGTACTCGGGTGCTGGGTGCTCAGTGCTCAGGGTGCTGGGTGCTCAGTGCTCGGGGTGCTGGGTGCTCATTGCTCAGTACTCAGGGTGCTGGGTGCTCAGTGCTCGGGGTGCTGGGTGCTCAGTGCTCAGTACTCAGGGTGCTGGGTGCTCAGTGCTCAGGGTGCTGGGTACTCAGTGCTCAGGGTGCTGGGTGCTCAGTGCTCAGGGTGCTGGGTGCTCAGTGCTCAGGGTGCTGGGTACTCAGTGCTCAGGGTGCTGGGAGCTCAGTGCTCGGGGTGCTGGGTGCTCAGTGCTCAGTACTCAGGGTGCTGGGTGCACAGTGCTCGGGGTGCTGGGTGCTGAGTACTCAGGGTGCTGGGTCCTCAGTGCTCAGGGTGCTGGGTGCTCAGTACTCAGTGTGCTCAGTGCTCAGGGTGCTGGGTGCTCAGAACTCAGGGTGCTGGGTGCTCAGTACTCAGGGTGCTGGGTGCTCAGTACTCAGAGTGCTTGGTGCTCAGTACTCAGGGTGCTGGGTGCTCAGTGCTCAGGGTGCTCGGTGCTCAGTACTCATGGTGCTGGGTGCTCATTCTCGGGGTGCTGGGTCCTCAGTACTCAGGTTGCTCAGTACTCTGTGTGCTCGGTGCTCAGTACTCAGGGTGCTCGGTGCTCAGTTCTCAGGGTGCTGGGTGCTCAGTGTTTGGGGTGCTGGGTGCTCAGTACTCAGGGTGCTGGGTGCTCAGTGCTCAGGGTGCTGGGTGCTCAGTACTCAGGGTGCTCGGTGCTCAGGACGCAGGGTGCTCAGTGCTCAGTACTCAGCGTGCTGGGTACTCAGTGCTCAGGGTGCTGGGTGCTCAGTACTCAGGGTGCTCAGTGCTCAGTACTCAGGGTGCTGGGTGCTCAGTACTCAGGGTGCTGGGTGCTCAGTGCTCAGGCTGCTCCCTGCTCAGTGCTCAGGGTGCTGGGTGCTCAGTACTCAGGGTGCTCAGTGCTCAGTACTCAGCGTGCTGGGTGCACAGTCCTCAGGGTCCTCGGTGCTCAGTACTCAGGTTGCTCAGTGCTCAGTACTCAGCGTGCTTTGTGCTCAGTACTCAGGGTGCTGGGTGCTCAGTACTCAGGGTGCTGGGTGCTCAGTACTCAGGGTGCTGGGTGCTCAGTGCTCGGGGTGCTCGGTGATCAGTACTAAGAGTGCTGGGTGCTCAGTGCTCAGGGTACTGGGTACTCAGTACTCAGGGTGCTGGGTGCTCAGTGCTCAGGGTGCTGGGTGCTCAGTGCTCAGGGTGCTGGGTGCTCAGTGCTCGGGGTGCTGGGTGCTCAGTGCTCAGGGTGCTGGGTGCTCATTGCTCAGTGCTCAGGGTGCTGGGTGCTCAGTGCTCAGGGTGCTGGGTGCTCAGTGCTAGGGGTGCTGGGTGCTCAGTGCTCGGGGAGCTGGGTGCTCAGTGCTCGGGGTACTGGGTGCTCAGTACTCAGGGTGCTGGGTGCTCAGTACTCAGTGTGCTCAGTGCTCAGTACTCAGGGTGCTGGGTGCTCAGTGCTCGGGGTGCTGGGTGCTCAGTACTCGGGGTGCTGTGTGCTCAGTACTCAGGGTGCTGGGTGCTCAGTGCTCAGGGTGCTGGGTGCTCAGTACTCAGGGTGCTGGGTGCTCAGTACTTAGGGTGCTCGGTCCTCAGTACTCAGGTTGCTGAGTGCTCAGGGTGCTGGGTACTCAGTACTCAGGGTGCTGGGTGCTCAGTACTCAGGGTGCTGGGTGCTCAGTGCTCAGGGTGCTGGGTGCTCAGTACTCAGGGTGCTGGGTGCTCAGTACTCAGGGTGCTGGGTGCTCAGTGCTCGGGGTGCTGGGTGCTCAGTGCTCGGGGTGCTGGGGGCTCAGTGCTCGGGGTGCTGGGTGCTCAGTGCTCGGGGCGCTGGGTGCTCTGTGCTCGGGGTACTCGGAGCTCAGTACTCAGGGTGCTGGGTGCTCAGTGCTCGGGGTGATGGGTGCTCAGTGCTCAGTACTCAGGGTGCTGGGTGCTCAGTGCTCAGGGTGCTGGGTGCTCAGTGCTAAGGGTGCTGGGTGCTCAGTGCTCAGGGTGCTGGGTACTCAGTGCTCAGGGAGCTGGGTACTCAGTGCTCGGGGTGCTGGTTGCTCAGTACTCAGGTTGCTGGGTGCTCAGTACTCAGGGTGCTCAGTGCTCAGTACTCAGGGTGCTCAGTGCTCAGTACTCAGGGTGCTCAGTGCTCAGTGTGCTGTGTGCTCAGTGCTCGGGGTGCTGTGTGCTCAGTCCTCAGGGTGCTGGGTGCTCAGTGCTCAGGGTGCTCGGTGCTCAGTGCTCAGGGTGCTGGGTGCTCAGTACTCAGGGTGTTGGGTGTTCAGTGCTCGGGGTGCTGGGTGCTCAGTACTCAGGGTGCTGGGTACTCACTGCTCAGGGTGCTGGGTGCTCAGTGCTCAGGGTGCTCGGTGCTTTGTACTCAGGGTGCTCGGTGCTCGGGGTGCTGGATGCTCAGTGCTCGGGGTGCTGGGTGCTCAGTGCTCGGGGTGCTGGGTGCTCAGTGCTCGGGGTGCTGGGTGCTCAGTGCTCAGGGTGCTGGGTGCTCAGTGCTCGGGGTGCTGGGTGCTCAGTGCTCGGGGTGCTGGGTGCTCAGTGCTCAGGGTGCTGGGTGCTCAGTGATCGGGGTGCTGGGTGCTCAGTACTCAGGGTGCTCAGTGCTCGGGGAGTTCGGTGCTCAGTACTCAGGGTGCTGGTTGCTCAGTACTCAGTGCTCGGGGTCCTGGGTGCTCCGTGCTCGGGGTGTTGGGTGCTCAGTGCTCTGGGTGCTTAGTGCTCAGTACTAAGGGTGCTGGGTGCTCAGTACTCAGGGTGCTCAGTGCTCGGGGTGCTGGGTGCTCAGTACTCAGGGTGCTGGGTGCTCAGTACTCAGGGTGCTGGGTGCTCATTCTCGGGGTGCTGGGTGCTCAGTGCTCGGGGTGCTGGGTGCTCAGTACTCAGCGTGCTGGGTGCTCAGTGCTTGGGGTGCTTGGTGCTCAGTACTAAGGGTGCTGGGGGCTCAGTATTCAGGGTGCTGGGTGCTCAGTGCTCGGGGTGCTGGGTGCACAGTGCCCAGGGTGCTGGGTGCTCAGTGCTCAGCGTGCTCAGTACTCAGGGTGCTGTGTGTTCAGTGCTCAGGGTGCTGGGAGCTCAGTGATCGGGGTGCTGGGTGCTCAGTACTCAGGGTGCTCAGTGCTCGGGGATCTCGGTGCTCAGTACTCAGGGTGCTGGGTGCTCAGTACTCAGTGCTCGGGGTCCTGGGTGCTCCGTGCTCGGGGTGCTGGGTGCTAAGTGCTCTGGGTGCTTAGTGCTCAGTACTCAGGGTGCTGGGTGCTCAGTACTCAGGGTGCTCAGTGCTCGGGGTGCTGGGTGCTCAGTACTCAGGGTGCTGGGTGCTCAGTGCTCAGGGTCCTCGGTGCTCAGTACTCAGGGTGCTCAGTGCTCATTACTCAGCGTGCTTTGTGCTCAGTGCTCAGGGTGCTGGGTGCTCAGTACTCAGTGTGCTGGGTGCTCAGTACTCAGGGTGCTGGGGGCTCAGTACTCAGGGTGCTGGGTGCTCAGTACTCAGGGTGCTGGGTGCTCAGTACTCAGGGTGCTGGGTGCTCAGTACTCAGGGTGCTGGGGGCTCAGTACTCAGGGTGCTGGGTGCTCAGTACTCAGGGTGCTCGGTTCTCAGAACTCAGGGTGCTGGGTGCTCAGTGCTCGGGGTGCTTGGTGCTCAGTACTAAGGGTGCTGGGGGCTCAGTACTCAGGGTGCTGGGTGCTCAATACTCAGAGTGATCTGTTCTCAGTACTCAGGGTGCTGGGTGCTCAGTGCTCGGGGTGCTGGGTGCACAGTGCCCAGGGTGCTGGGTGCTCAGTGCTCAGCGTGCTCAGTACTCAGGGTGCTGTGTGTTCAGTGCTCAGGGTACTGGGTGCTCAGTACTCAGGGTGCTTGGTGCTCAGTACTCAGGGTGCTGGGTGCTCAGTACTCGGGGTGCTGGGTGCTCAGTACTCGGGGTGCTGGGTGCACAGTGCTCAGGGTGCTGGGTGCTCAGTGCTCGGGGTGCTGGGTGCTCAGTGCTCAGGCTGCTGGCTGCTCAGTGCTCAGGGTGCTGGGTGCTCAGTACTCAGGGTGCTCAGTGGTCAGTACTCAGCGTGCAGGGTGCTCAGTCCTCAGGGTCCTCGGTGCTCAGTACTCAGGGTGCTCAGTGCACAGTACTCAGCGTACTTTGTGCTCAGTGCTCAGGGTGCTGGGTGCTCAGTACTCAGGGTGCTGGGTGCTCAGTACTCAGGGTGCTGGGTGCTCAGTGCTCGGGGTGCTGGGTGCTAAGTGCTCGCGGTGCTGGGTGCTCATTACTCAGGGAGCTGGGTGCTCAGTGATCGGGGTGCTGTTTGCTCAGTACTCAGGGTGCTCAGTGCTCGGGGAGCTCGGTGCTCAGTACTCAGGGTGCTGGGTGCTCAGTACTCAGTGCTCGGGGTCCTGGGTGCTCCGTGCTCGGGGTGCTGGGTGCTCAGTGCTCTGGGTGCTTAGTGCTCAGTACTAAGGGTGCTGGGTGCTCAGTACTCAGGGTGCCCAGTGCTCGGGGTGCTGGGTGCTCAGTACTCAGGGTGCTGTGTGCTCAGTACTCAGGGTGCTGTGTGCTCATTCTCGGGGTGCTGGGTGCTCAGTGCTCGGGGTGCTGGGTGCTCAGTACTCAGGGTGCTGGGTGCTCAGTGCTCGGGGTGCTTGGTGCTCAGTACTAAGGGTGCTGGGGGCTCAGTACTCAGGGTGCTGGGTGCTCAGTACTCAGGGTGATCTGTTCTCAGTACTCAGGGTGCTGGGTGCTCAGTGCTCGGGGTGCTTTGTGCACAGTGCCCAGGGTGCTGGGTGCTCAGTGCTCAGCGTGCTCAGTACTCAGGGTGCTGTGTGTTCAGTGCTCAGGGTGCTGGGTGCTCAGTGATCGGGGTGCTGGGTGCTCAGTACTCAGGGTGCTCAGTGCTCGGGGAGCTCGGTGCTCAGTACTCAGGGTGCTGGGTGCTCAGTACTCAGTGCTCGGTGTCCTGGGTGCTCCGTGCTCGGGTTGCTGGGTGCTCAGTCCTCTGGGTGCTTAGTGCTCAGTACTCAGGGTGCTGGGTTCTCAGTACTCAGGGTGCTCAGTGCTCGGGGTGCTGGGTGCTCAGTACTCAGGGTGCTGGGTGCTCAGTACTCAGGGTGCTGGGTGCTCAGTGCTCAGGGTCCTCGGTGCTCAGTACTCAGGGTGCTCAGTGCTCATTACTCAGCGTGCTTTGTGTTCAGTGCTCAGGGTGCTGGGTGCTCAGTACTCAGTGTGCTGGGTGCTCAGTACTCAGGGTGCTGGGGGCTCAGTACTCAGGGTGCTGGGTGCTCAGTACTCAGGGTGCTGGGTGCTCAGTACTCAGGGTGCTGGGTGCTCAGTACTCAGGGTGCTGGGGGCTCAGTACTCAGGGTGCTGGGTGCTCAGTACTCATTGTGCTCGGTTCTCAGTACTCAGGGTGCTGGGTGCTCAGTGCTCGGGGTGCTTGGTGCTCAGTACTAAGGGTGCTGGGGGCTCAGTACTCAGGGTGCTGGGTGCTCAGTACTCAGGGTGATCTGTTCTCAGTACTCAGGGTGCTGGGTGCTCAGTGCTCGGGGTGCTGGGTGCACAGTGCCCAGGGTGCTGGGTGCTCAGTGCTCAGCGTGCTCAGTACTCAGGGTGCTGTGTGTTCAGTGCTCAGGGTACTGGGTGCTCAGTACTCAGGGTGCTTGGTGCTCAGTACTCAGGGTGCTGGGTGCACAGTACTCGGGGTGCTGGGTGCTCAGTACTCGGGGTGCTGGGTGCACAGTGCTCAGGGTGCTGGGTGCTCAGTGCTCGGGGTGCTGGGTGCTCAGTGCTCAGGCTGCTGGCTGCTCAGTGCTCTGGGTGCTGGGTGCTCAGTACTCAGGGTGCTCAGTGCTCAGTACACAGCGTGCTGGGTGCTCAGTCCTCAGGGTCCTCGGTGCTCAGTACTCAGGGTGCTCAGTGCTCAGTACTCAGCGTGCTTTGTGCTCAGTGCTCAGGGTGCTGGGTGCTCAGTACTCAGGGTGCTGGGTGCTCAGTACTCAGGGTGCTGGGTGCTCAGTACTCAGGGTGCTGGGTGCTCAGTGCTCGGGGTGCTCGGTGATCAGTACTAAGAGTGCTGGGTGCTCAGTGCTCAGGGTACTGGGTACTCAGTACTCAGGGTGCTGGGTGCTCAGTGCTCAGGGTGCTGGGTGCTCAGTGCCCAGGGTGCTGGGTGCTCAGTGCTCGGGGTGCTGGGTGCTCAGTGCTCAGGGTGCTGGGTGCTCAGTGCTCAGTGCTCAGGGTGCTGGGTGCTCAGTGCTCAGGGTGCTGGTTGCTCAGTTCTAGGGGTGCTGGGTGCTCAGTGCTCGGGGTGCTGGGTGCTCAGTGCTCGGGGTGCTGGGTGCTCAGTACTCAGGGTGCTGGGTGCTCAGTACTCAGTGTGTTCGGTGCTCAGTACTCAGGGTGCTCAGTGCTCAGTACTCAGGGTGCTGGGTGCTCAGTGCTCGGGGTGCTGGGTGCTCAGTACTCGGGGTACTGTGTGCTCAGTACTCAGGGTGCTGGGTGCTCAGTGCTCAGGGTGCTGGGTGCTCAGTACTCAGTGTGCTGGGTGCTCAGTACTTAGGGGGCTCGGTCCTCAGTACTCAGGTTGCTGAGTGCTCAGGGTGCTGGGTACTCAGTACTCAGGGTGCTGGGTGCTCAGTACTCAGGGTGCTGGGTGCTCAGTGCTCAGGGTGCTGGTTGCTCAGTACTCAGGGTGCTGGGTGCTCAGTACTCAGGGTGCTGGGTGCTCAGTGCTCGGGGTGCTGGGTGCTCAGTGCTCGGGGTGCTGGGGGCTCAGTGCTCGGGGTGCTGGGTGCTCAGTGCTCGGGGCGCTGGGTGCTCTGTGCTCGGGGTGCTCGGAGCTCAGTACTCAGGGTGCTGGGTGCTCAGTCCTCGGGGTGCTCGGTGCTCAGTACTCAGGGTGCTGGGTGCTTAGTGCTCGGGGTGCTCGGTGCTCAGTAAGTTGGGTGCTCACTACTCAGGGTGCTGGGTGCTCAGTGCTCAGGGTGCTGGGTGCTCAGTGCTCAGGATGCTGGGTGCTCAGTGCTCAGGGTGCTGGGTGCTCAGTACTCAGGGTGCTGGGTGCACAGTGCTCGGGGTGCAGGTTACTCAGTGCTCAGGGTGCTGGGTGCTCAGTGCTCAGGGTGTTGGGTGCTCAGTACTCGGGTTGCTGGGTGCTCAGTACTCAGGGTGCTGCGTGCTCAGTACTCAGGGTGCTGGGTGATCAGTACTCGGGTGCTGGGTGCTCAATGCTCAGGGTGCTGGGTGCTCAGTGCTCGGGGTGCTGGGTGCTCAGTGCTCAGTACTCAGGGTGTTGGGTGCTCAGTGCTCAGGGTGCTGGGTACTCAGTGCTCAGGGTGCTGGGTGCTCAGTGCTCAGGGTGCTGGGTGCTCAGTGCTAAGGGTGCTGGGTACTCAGTGCTCAGGGTGCTCGGTGGTCAGTACTCGGGGTGCTGGGAGCTCAGTACTCAGGGTGCTCAGTGCTCGGGGAGCTCGGTGCTCAATACTCAGGGTGCTGGGTGCTCAGTACTCAGTGCTCGGGGTCCTGGGTGCTCCGTGCTCGGGGTGCTGGGTGCTCAGTGCTCTGGGTGCTTAGTGCTCAGTACTCAGGGTGCTGGGTGCTCAGTACTCAGGGTGCTCAGTGCTCGGGGTGCTGGGTGCTCAGTACTCAGGGTGCTGGGTGCTCAGTACTCAGGGTGCTGGGTGCTCAGTGCTCAGGGTCCTCGGTGCTCAGTACTCAGGGTGCTCAGTGCTCATTACTCAGCGTGCTTTGTGCTCAGTGCTCAGGATGCTGGGTGCTCAGTACTCAGTGTGCTGGGTGCTCAGTACTCAGGGTGCTGGGGGCTCAGTACTCAGGGTGCTGGGTGCTCAGTACTCAGGGTGCTGGGTGCTCAGTACTCAGGGTGCTGGGTGCTCAGTACTCAGGGTGCTGGGGGCTCAGTACTCAGGGTGCTGGGTGCTCAGTAGTCAGGGTGCTCGGTTCTCAGTACTCAGGGTGCTTGGTGCTCATTCTCGGGGTGCTGGGTGCTCAGTGCTCGGGGTGCTTGGTGCTCAGTACTAAGGGTACTGGGGGCTCAGTACTCAGGGTGCTGGGTGCTCAGTACTCAGGGTGATCTGTTCTCAGTACTCAGGGTGCTGGGTGCTCAGTGCTCGGGGTGCTGGGTGCACAGTGCCCAGGGAGCTGGGTGCTCAGTGCTCAGGGTGCTCAGTACTCAGGGTGCTGTGTGTTCAGTGCTCAGGGTACTGGGTGCTCAGTACTCAGGGTGCTTGGTGCTCAGTACTCAGGGTGCTGGGTGCTCAGTACTCGGGGTGCTGGGTGCTCAGTACTCGGGGTGCTGGGTGCACAGTGCTCAGGGTGCTGGGTGCTCAGTGCTCGGGGTGCTGGGTGCTCAGTGCTCAGGCTGCTGGCTGCTCAGTGCTCAGGGTGCTGGGTGCTCAGTACTCAGGGTGCTCAGTGCTCAGTACTCAGCGTGCTGCGTGCTCAGTCCTCAGGGTCCTCGGTGCTCAGTACTCAGGGTGCTCAGTGCTCAGTCCTCAGCGTGCTTTGTGCTCAGTGCTCAGGGTGTTGGGTGCTCAGTACTCAGGGTGCTGGGTGCTCAGTACTCAGGGTGCTGGGTGCTCAGTACTCAGGGTGCTGGGTGCTCAGTGCTCGGGGTGCTCGGTGATCAGTACTAAGAGTGCTGGGTGCTCAGTGCTCAGGGTACTGGGTACTCAGTACGCAGGGTGCTGGGTGCTCAGTGCTCAGGTTGCTGGGTGCTCAGTCCTCAGGGTGCTGGGTGCTCAGTGCTCGGGGTGCTGGGTGCTCAGTGCTCAGGGTGCTGGGTGCTCAGTGCTCAGTGCTCAGGGTGCTGGGTGCTCAGTGCTCGGGGTGCTGGGTGCTCAGTGCTCGGGGTGCTGGGTGCTCAGTGCTCGGGGTGCTGGGTGCTCAGTACTCAGGGTGCTGGGGGCTCAGTACTCAGTGTGTTCGGTGCTCAGTACTCAGGGTGCTCAGTGCTCAGTACTCAGTGTGCTGGGTGCTCAGTGCTCGGGGTGCTGGGTGCTCAGTACTTGGGGAGCTGGGTGCTCAGTACTCAGGGTGCTGGGTGCTCAGTGCTCAGGGTGCTGGGTGCTCAGTACTCAGGGTGCTGGGTGCTCAGTGCTCGGGGTGCTCGGTGCTCAGTACTCAGGGTGCTGGGTGCTCAGTGCTCGGGGTGCTCGGTGCTCAGTACGTTGGGTGCTCACTACTCAGGGTGCTGGGTTCTCAGTGCTCAGGGTGCTGGGTGCTCGGTGCTCAGGGTGCTGGGTGCTCAGTACTCAGGGTGCTGGGTGCTCGGTGCTCGGGGTGCTGGGTGCTCAGTACTCAGGGTGCTGGGTGCTCAGTACTCAGGGTGCTGGGTGCTCAGTACTCGGGTGCTGGGTGCTCAGTGCTCAGGCTGCTGGGTGCTCAGTGCTCGGGGTGTTGGGTGCTCAGTGCTCGGGGGGCTCAGTGCTCAGTACTCAGGGTGCTGGGTGCTCAGTGCTCGGGGTGCTGGGTGCTCAGTACTCGGGGTGCTGTGTGCTCAGTACTCAGGGTGCTGGGTGCTCAGTGCTCAGGGTGCTGGGTGCTCAGTACTCAGGTTGCTGAGTGCTCAGGGTGCTGGGTACTCAGTACTCAGGGTGCTGGGTGCTCAGTACTCAGGGTGCTGGGTGCTCAGTGCTCAGGGTGCTGGGTGCTCAGTACTCAGGGTGCTGGGTGCTCAGTACTCAGGGTGCTGTGTGCTCAGTGCTCGGGGTGCTGGGTGCTCACTGCTCGGGGTGCTGGGTGCTCAGTGCTCGCGGTGCTGGGTGCTCAGTGCTCGGGGCGCTGGGTGCTCTGTGCTCGGGGTGCTCGGAGCTCAGTACTCAGGGTGCTGGGTGCTCAGTGCTCGGGGTGCTCGGTGCTCAGTACTCAGGGTGCTGGGTGCTTAGTGCTCGGGGTGCTCGGTGCTCAGTAAGTTGGGTGCTCACTACTCAGGGTGCTGGGTGCTCAGTGCTCAGGTTGCTGGGTGCTCAGTGCTCAGGATGCTGGGTGCTCAGTGCTCAGGGTGCTGGGTGCTCAGTACTCAGGGTGCTGGGTGCACAGTGCTCGGGGTGCAGGTTGCTCAGTGCTCAGGGTGCTGGGTGCTCAGTGCTCAGGGTGCTGGGTGCTCAGTACTCGGGGTGCTGGGTGCTCAGTACTCAGGGTGCTGCGTGCTCAGTACTCAGGGTGCTGGGTGATCAGTACTCGGGTGCTGGGTGCTCAGTGCTCAGGGTGCTGGGTGCTCAGTGCTCGGGGTGCTGGGTGCTCAGTGCTCAGTACTCAGGGTGCTGGGTGCTCAGTGCTCGGGGTGCTGGGTTCTCAGTGCTCAGTACTCAGGGTGCTTGGTGCTCAGTGCTCAGGGTGCTTGGTGCTCAGTGCTCAGGGTGCTGGGTGCTCAGTGCTCAGGGTGCTGGGTACTCAGTGCTCAGGGAGCTGGGTACTCAGTGCTCGGGTTGCTGGGTGCTCAGTACTCAGGGTGCTGGGTGCTCAGTACTCAGGGTGCTGGGTGATCAGTACTCGGGTGCTGGGTGCTCAGTGCTCAGGGTGCTGGGTGCTCAGTGCTCGGGGTGCTGGGTGCTCATTGCTCAGTACTCAGGGTGCTGGGTGCTCAGTGCTCGGGGTGCTGGGTGCTCAGTACTCGGGGTGCTGGGTGCACAGTGCTCAGGGTGCTGGGTGCTCAGTGCTCGGGGTGCTGGGTGCTCAGTACTCGGGGTGCTCGGTTCTCAGTACTCAGGTTGCTGGGTGCTCAGTGCTCAGGGTGCTGGGTGCTCAGTGCTCGGGGTGCTGGGTGCTCTGTGCTCAGGGTGCTCGGTGCTTTGTACTCAGGGTGCTCGGTGCTCGGGGTGCTGGGTGCTCAGTGCTCGGGGTGCTGGGTGCTCAGTGCTCGGGGTGCTGGGTGCTCAGTGCTCGGGGTGCTGGGTGCTCAGTGCTCAGGGTGCTGGGTGCTCAGTGCTCGGGGTGCTGGGTGCTCAGTACTCGGGGTGCTCGGTTCTCAGTACTCAGGTTGCTGGGTGCTCAGTGCTCAGGGTGCTGGGTGCTCAGTGCTCGGGGTGCTGGGTGCTCAGTGCTCGCGGTGCTGGGTGCTCATTACTCAGGGTGCTGGGTGCTCAGTGATCGGGGTGCTGGGTGCTCAGTACTCAGGGTGCTCAGTGCTCGGGGAGCTCGGTGCTCAGTACTCAAGGTGCTGGGTGCTCAGTACTCAGTGCTCGGGGTCCTGGGTGCTCCGTGCTCGGGGTGCTGGGTGCTCAGTGCTCTGGGTGCTTAGTGCTCAGTACTAAGGGTGCTGGGTGCTCAGTACTCAGGGTGCTCAGTGCTCGGGGTGCTGGGTGCTCAGTACTCAGGGTGCTGTGTGCTCAGTACTCAGGGTGCTGTGTGCTCATTCTCGGGGTGCTGGGTGCTCAGTCCTCGGGGTGCTGGGTGCTCAGTACTCAGGGTGCTGGGTGCTCAGTGCTCGGGGTGCTTGGTGCTCAGTACTAAGGGTGCTGGGGGCTCAGTACTCAGGGTGCTGGGTGCTCAGTACTCAGGGTGATCTGTTCTCAGTACTCAGGGTGCTGGGTGCTCAGTGCTCGGGGTGCTGGGTGCACAGTGCCCAGGGTGCTGGGTGCTCAGTGCTCAGCGTGCTCAGTACTCAGGGTGCTGTGTGTTCAGTGCTCAGGGTGCTGGGTGCTCAGTGTTCGGGGTGCTGGGTGCTCAGTACTCAGGGTGCTCAGTGCTCGGGGAGCTCGGTGCTCAGTACTCAGGGTGCTGGGTGCTCAGTACTCAGTGCTCGGGGTCCTGGGTGCTCCGTGCTCGGGGTGCTGGGTGCTCAGTGCTCTGGGTGCTTAGTGCTCAGTACTCAGGGTGCTGGGTGCTCAGTACTCAGCCTGCTCAGTGCTCGGGGTGCTGGGTGCTCAGTACTCAGGGTGCTGGGTGCTCAGTACTCAGGGTGCTGGGTGCTCAGTGCTCAGGGTCCTCGGTGCTCAGTACTCAGGGTGCTCAGTGCTCATTACTCAGCGTGCTTTGTGTTTAGTGCTCAGGGTGCTGGGTGCTCAATACTCAGTGTGCTGGGTGCTCAGTACTCAGGGTGCTGGGGGCTCAGTACTCAGGGTGCTGGGTGCTCAGTACTCAGGGTGCTGGGTGCTCAGTACTCAGGGTGCTGGGTGCTCAGTACTCAGGGTGCTGGGGGCTCAGTACTCAGTGCTCGGGGTCCTGGGTGCTCCGTGCTCGGGGTGCTGGGTGCTCAGTGCTCTGGGTGCTTAGTGCTCAGTACTAAGGGTGCTGGGGGCTCAGTACTCAGGGTGCTCGGTGCTCGGGGTGCTGGGTGCTCAGTGCTCGGGGTGCTGGGTGCTCAGTGCTCGGGGTGCTGGGTGCTCAGTGCTCGCGGTGCTGGGTGCTCATTACTCAGGGTGCTGGGTGCTCAGTGATCGGGGTGCTGGGTGCTCAGTACTCAGGGTGCTCAGTGCTCGGGGAGCTCGGTGCTCAGTACTCAGGGTGCTGGGTGCTCAGTACTCAGTGCTCGGGGTCCTGGGTGCTCCGTGCTCGGGGTGCTGGGTGCTCAGTGCTCTGGGTGCTTAGTGCTCAGTACTAAGGGTGCTGGGGGCTCAGTACTCAGGGTGCTGGGTGCTCAGTACTCAGGGTGCTCAGTGCTCGGGGTGCTGGGTGCTCAGTACTCAGGGTGCTGGGTGCTCAGTACTCAGGGTGCTGGGTGCTCAGTGCTCAGGGTCCTCGGTGCTCAGTACTCAGGGTGCTCAGTGCTCATTACTCAGCGTGCTTTGTGTTCAGTGCTCAGGGTGCTGGGTGCTCAGTACTCAGTGTGCTGGGTGCTCAGTACTCAGGGTGCTGGGGGCTCAGTACTCAGGGTGCTGGGTGCTCAGTACTCAGGGTGCTGGGTGCTCAGTACTCAGGGTGCTGGGTGCTCAGTACTCAGGGTGCTGGGGGCTCAGTACTCAGGGTGCTGGGTGCTCAGTACTCATTGTGCTCGGTTCTCAGTACTCAGGGTGCTGGGTGCTCAGTGCTCGGGGTGCTTGGTGCTCAGTACTAAGGGTGCTGGGGGCTCAGTACTCAGGGTGCTGGGTGCTCAGTACTCAGGGTGATCTGTTCTCAGTACTCAGGGTGCTGGGTGCTCAGTGCTCGGGGTGCTGGGTGCACAGTGCCCAGGGTGCTGGGTGCTCAGTGCTCAGCGTGCTCAGTACTCAGGGTGCTGTGTGTTCAGTGCTCAGGGTACTGGGTGCTCAGTACTCAGGGTGCTTGGTGCTCAGTACTCAGGGTGCTGGGTGCACAGTACTCGGGGTGCTGGGTGCTCAGTACTCGGGGTGCTGGGTGCACAGTGCTCAGGGTGCTGGGTGCTCAGTGCTCGGGGTGCTGGGTGCTCAGTGCTCAGGCTGCTGGCTGCTCAGTGCTCTGGGTGCTGGGTGCTCAGTACTCAGGGTGCTCAGTGCTCAGTACACAGCGTGCTGGGTGCTCAGTCCTCAGGGTCCTCGGTGCTCAGTACTCAGGGTGCTCAGTGCTCAGTACTCAGCGTGCTTTGTGCTCAGTGCTCAGGGTGCTGGGTGCTCAGTACTCAGGGTGCTGGGTGCTCAGTACTCAGGGTGCTGGGTGCTCAGTACTCAGGGTGCTGGGTGCTCAGTGCTCGGGGTGCTCGGTGATCAGTACTAAGAGTGCTGGGTGCTCAGTGCTCAGGGTACTGGGTACTCAGTACTCAGGGTGCTGGGTGCTCAGTGCTCAGGGTGCTGGGTGCTCAGTGCCCAGGGTGCTGGGTGCTCAGTGCTCGGGGTGCTGGGTGCTCAGTGCTCAGGGTGCTGGGTGCTCAGTGCTCAGTGCTCAGGGTGCTGGGTGCTCAGTGCTCAGGGTGCTGGTTGCTCAGTGCTAGGGGTGCTGGGTGCTCAGTGCTCGGGGTGCTGGGTGCTCAGTGCTCGGGGTGCTGGGTGCTCAGTACTCAGGGTGCTGGGTGCTCAGTACTCAGTGTGTTCGGTGCTCAGTACTCAGGGTGCTCAGTGCTCAGTACTCAGGGTGCTGGGTGCTCAGTGCTCGGGGTGCTGGGTGCTCAGTACTCGGGGTACTGTGTGCTCAGTACTCAGGGTGCTGGGTGCTCAGTGCTCAGGGTGCTGGGTGCTCAGTACTCAGTGTGCTGGGTGCTCAGTACTTAGGGGGCTCGGTCCTCAGTACTCAGGTTGCTGAGTGCTCAGGGTGCTGGGTACTCAGTACTCAGGGTGCTGGGTGCTCAGTACTCAGGGTGCTGGGTGCTCAGTGCTCAGGGTGCTGGTTGCTCAGTACTCAGGGTGCTGGGTGCTCAGTACTCAGGGTGCTGGGTGCTCAGTGCTCGGGGTGCTGGGTGCTCAGTGCTCGGGGTGCTGGGGGCTCAGTGCTCGGGGTGCTGGGTGCTCAGTGCTCGGGGCGCTGGGTGCTCTGTGCTCGGGGTGCTCGGAGCTCAGTACTCAGGGTGCTGGGTGCTCAGTCCTCGGGGTGCTCGGTGCTCAGTACTCAGGGTGCTGGGTGCTTAGTGCTCGGGGTGCTCGGTGCTCAGTAAGTTGGGTGCTCACTACTCAGGGTGCTGTGTGCTCAGTGCTCAGGGTGCTGGGTGCTCAGTGCTCAGGATGCTGGGTGCTCAGTGCTCAGGGTGCTGGGTGCTCAGTACTCAGGGTGCTGGGTGCACAGTGCTCGGGGTGCAGGTTACTCAGTGCTCAGGGTGCTGGGTGCTCAGTGCTCAGGGTGTTGGGTGCTCAGTACTCGGGGTGCTGGGTGCTCAGTACTCAGGGTGCTGCGTGCTCAGTACTCAGGGTGCTGGGTGATCAGTACTCGGGTGCTGGGTGCTCAATGCTCAGGGTGCTGGGTGCTCAGTGCTCGGGGTGCTGGGTGCTCAGTGCTCAGTACTCAGGGTGCAGGGTGCTCAGTGCTCAGGGTGCTGGGTACTCAGTGCTCAGGGTGCTGGGTGCTCAGTGCTCAGGGTGCTGGGTGCTCAGTGCTAAGGGTGCTGGGTACTCAGTGCTCAGGGTGCTCGGTGGTCAGTACTCGGGGTGCTGGGAGCTCAGTACTCAGGGTGCTCAGTGCTCGGGGAGCTCGGTGCTCAATACTCAGGGTGCTGGGTGCTCAGTACTCAGTGCTCGGGGTCCTGGGTGCTCCGTGCTCGGGGTGCTGGGTGCTCAGTGCTCTGGGTGCTTAGTGCTCAGTACTCAGGGTGCTGGGTGCTCAGTACTCAGGGTGCTCAGTGCTCGGGGTGCTGGGTGCTCAGTACTCAGGGTGCTGGGTGCTCAGTACTCAGGGTGCTGGGTGCTCAGTGCTCAGGGTCCTCGGTGCTCAGTACTCAGGGTGCTCAGTGCTCATTACTCAGCGTGCTTTGTGCTCAGTGCTCAGGATGCTGGGTGCTCAGTACTCAGTGTGCTGGGTGCTCAGTACTCAGGGTGCTGGGGGCTCAGTACTCAGGGTGCTGGGTGCTCAGTACTCAGGGTGCTGGGTGCTCAGTACTCAGGGTGCTGGGTGCTCAGTTCTCAGGGTGCTGGGGGCTCAGTACTCAGGGTGCTGGGTGCTCAGTAGTCAGGGTGCTCGGTTCTCAGTACTCAGGGTGCTTGGTGCTCATTCTCGGGGTGCTGGGTGCTCAGTGCTCGGGGTGCTTGGTGCTCAGTACTAAGGGTACTGGGGGCTCAGTACTCAGGGTGCTGGGTGCTCAGTACTCAGGGTGATCTGTTCTCAGTACTCAGGGTGCTGGGTGCTCAGTGCTCGGGGTGCTGGGTGCACAGTGCCCAGGGTGCTGGGTGCTCAGTGCTCAGGGTGCTCAGTACTCAGGGTGCTGTGTGTTCAGTGCTCAGGGTACTGGGTGCTCAGTACTCAGGGTGCTTGGTGCTCAGTACTCAGGGTGCTGGGTGCTCAGTACTCGGGGTGCTGGGTGCTCAGTACTCGGGGTGCTGGGTGCACAGTGCTCAGGGTGCTGGGTGCTCAGTGCTCGGGGTGCTGGGTGCTCAGTGCTCAGGCTGCTGGCTGCTCAGTGCTCAGGGTGCTGGGTGCTCAGTACTCAGGGTGCTCAGTGCTCAGTACTCAGCGTGCTGGGTGCTCAGTCCTCAGGGTCCTCGGTGCTCAGTACTCAGGGTGCTCAGTGCTCAGTCCTCAGCGTGCTTTGTGCTCAGTGCTCAGGGTGCTGGGTGCTCAGTACTCAGGGTGCTGGGTGCTCAGTACTCAGGGTGCTGGGTGCTCAGTACTCAGGGTGCTGGGTGCTCAGTGCTCGGGGTGCTCGGTGATCAGTACTAAGAGTGCTGGGTGCTCAGTGCTCAGGGTACTGGGTACTCAGTACGCAGGGTGCTGGTGCTCAGTGCTCAGGTTGCTGGGTGCTCAGTCCTCAGGGTGCTGGGTGCTCAGTGCTCGGGGTGCTGGGTGCTCAGTGCTCAGGGTGCTGGGTGCTCAGTGCTCAGTGCTCAGGGTGCTGGGTGCTCAGTGCTCAGGGTGCTGGGTGCTCAGTGCTCGGGGTGCTGGGTGCTCAGTGCTCGGGGTGCTGGGTGCTCAGTGCTCGGGGTGCTGGGTGCTCAGTACTCAGGGTGCTGGGGGCTCAGTACTCAGTGTGTTCGGTGCTCAGTACTCAGGGTGCTCAGTGCTCAGTACTCAGTGTGCTGGGTGCTCAGTGCTCGGGGTGCTGGGTGCTCAGTACTTGGGGAGCTGGGTGCTCAGTACTCAGGGTGCTGGGTGCTCAGTGCTCAGGGTGCTGGGTGCTCAGTACTCAGGGTGCTGGGTGCTCAGTGCTCGGGGTGCTCGGTGCTCAGTACTCAGGGTGCTGGGTGCTCAGTGCTCGGGGTGCTCGGTGCTCAGTACGTTGGGTGCTCACTACTCAGGGTGCTGGGTTCTCAGTGCTCAGGGTGCTGGGTGCTCGGTGCTCAGGGTGCTGGGTGCTCAGTACTCAGGGTGCTGGGTGCTCGGTGCTCGGGGTGCTGGGTGCTCAGTACTCAGGGTGCTGGGTGCTCAGTACTCAGGGTGCTGGGTGCTCAGTACTCGGGTGCTGGGTGCTCAGTGCTCAGGCTGCTGGGTGCTCAGTGCTCGGGGTGTTGGGTGCTCAGTGCTCGGGGTGCTCAGTGCTCAGTACTCAGGGTGCTGGGTGCTCAGTGCTCGGGGTGCTGGGTGCTCAGTACTCGGGGTGCTGTGTGCTCAGTACTCAGGGTGCTGGGTGCTCAGTGCTCAGGGTGCTGGGTGCTCAGTACTCAGGTTGCTGAGTGCTCAGGGTGCTGGGTACTCAGTACTCAGGGTGCTGGGTGCTCAGTACTCAGGGTGCTGGGTGCTCAGTGCTCAGGGTGCTGGGTGCTCAGTACTCAGGGTGCTGGGTGCTCAGTACTCAGGGTGCTGTGTGCTCAGTGCTCGGGGTGCTGGGTGCTCACTGCTCGGGGTGCTGGGTGCTCAGTGCTCGCGGTGCTGGGTGCTCAGTGCTCGGGGCGCTGGGTGCTCTGTGCTCGGGGTGCTCGGAGCTCAGTACTCAGGGTGCTGGGTGCTCAGTGCTCGGGGTGCTCGGTGCTCAGTACTCAGGGTGCTGGGTGCTTAGTGCTCGGGGTGCTCGGTGCTCAGTAAGTTGGGTGCTCACTACTCAGGGTGCTGGGTGCTCAGTGCTCAGGTTGCTGGGTGCTCAGTGCTCAGGATGCTGGGTGCTCAGTGCTCAGGGTGCTGGGTGCTCAGTACTCAGGGTGCTGGGTGCACAGTGCTCGGGGTGCAGGTTGCTCAGTGCTCAGGGTGCTGGGTGCTCAGTGCTCAGGGTGCTGGGTGCTCAGTACTCGGGGTGCTGGGTGCTCAGTACTCAGGGTGCTGCGTGCTCAGTACTCAGGGTGCTGGGTGATCAGTACTCGGGTGCTGGGTGCTCAGTGCTCAGGGTGCTGGGTGCTCAGTGCTCGGGGTGCTGGGTGCTCAGTGCTCAGTACTCAGGGTGCTGGGTGCTCAGTGCTCGGGGTGCTGGGTTCTCAGTGCTCAGTACTCAGGGTGCTTGGTGCTCAGTGCTCAGGGTGCTTGGTGCTCAGTGCTCAGGGTGCTGGGTGCTCAGTGCTCAGGGTGCTGGGTACTCAGTGCTCAGGGAGCTGGGTACTCAGTGCTCGGGGTGCTGGGTGCTCATTGCTCAGTACTCAGGGTGCTGGGTGCTCAGTGCTCGGGGTGCTGGGTGCTCAGTACTCGGGGTGCTGGGTGCACAGTGCTCAGGGTGCTGGGTGCTCAGTGCTCGGGGTGCTGGGTGCTCAGTACTCGGGGTGCTCGGTTCTCAGTACTCAGGTTGCTGGGTGCTCAGTGCTCAGGGTGCTGGGTGCTCAGTGCTCGGGGTGCTGGGTGCTCTGTGCTCAGGGTGCTCGGTGCTTTGTACTCAGGGTGCTCGGTGCTCGGGGTGCTGGGTGCTCAGTGCTCGGGGTGCTGGGTGCTCAGTGCTCGGGGTGCTGGGTGCTCAGTGCTCGGGGTGCTGGGTGCTCAGTGCTCAGGGTGCTGGGTGCTCAGTGCTCGGGGTGCTGGGTGCTCAGTACTCGGGGTGCTCGGTTCTCAGTACTCAGGTTGCTGGGTGCTCAGTGCTCAGGGTGCTGGGTGCTCAGTGCTCGGGGTGCTGGGTGCTCAGTGCTCGCGGTGCTGGGTGCTCATTACTCAGGGTGCTGGGTGCTCAGTGATCGGGGTGCTGGGTGCTCAGTACTCAGGGTGCTCAGTGCTCGGGGAGCTCGGTGCTCAGTACTCAAGGTGCTGGGTGCTCAGTACTCAGTGCTCGGGGTCCTGGGTGCTCCGTGCTCGGGGTGCTGGGTGCTCAGTGCTCTGGGTGCTTAGTGCTCAGTACTAAGGGTGCTGGGTGCTCAGTACTCAGGGTGCTCAGTGCTCGGGGTGCTGGGTGCTCAGTACTCAGGGTGCTGTGTGCTCAGTACTCAGGGTGCTGTGTGCTCATTCTCGGGGTGCTGGGTGCTCAGTCCTCGGGGTGCTGGGTGCTCAGTACTCAGGGTGCTGGGTGCTCAGTGCTCGGGGTGCTTGGTGCTCAGTACTAAGGGTGCTGGGGGCTCAGTACTCAGGGTGCTGGGTGCTCAGTACTCAGGGTGATCTGTTCTCAGTACTCAGGGTGCTGGGTGCTCAGTGCTCGGGGTGCTGGGTGCACAGTGCCCAGGGTGCTGGGTGCTCAGTGCTCAGCGTGCTCAGTACTCAGGGTGCTGTGTGTTCAGTGCTCAGGGTGCTGGGTGCTCAGTGTTCGGGGTGCTGGGTGCTCAGTACTCAGGGTGCTCAGTGCTCGGGGAGCTCGGTGCTCAGTACTCAGGGTGCTGGGTGCTCAGTACTCAGTGCTCGGGGTCCTGGGTGCTCCGTGCTCGGGGTGCTGGGTGCTCAGTGCTCTGGGTGCTTAGTGCTCAGTACTCAGGGTGCTGGGTGCTCAGTACTCAGCCTGCTCAGTGCTCGGGGTGCTGGGTGCTCAGTACTCAGGGTGCTGGGTGCTCAGTACTCAGGGTGCTGGGTGCTCAGTGCTCAGGGTCCTCGGTGCTCAGTACTCAGGGTGCTCAGTGCTCATTACTCAGCGTGCTTTGTGTTTAGTGCTCAGGGTGCTGGGTGCTCAATACTCAGTGTGCTGGGTGCTCAGTACTCAGGGTGCTGGGGGCTCAGTACTCAGGGTGCTGGGTGCTCAGTACTCAGGGTGCTGGGTGCTCAGTACTCAGGGTGCTGGGTGCTCAGTACTCAGGGTGCTGGGGGCTCAGTACTCAGGGTGCAGGGTGCTCAGTGCTCCGGGTGCTTGGTGCTCAGTACTAAGGGTGCTGGGGGCTCAGTACTCAGGGTGCTGGGTGCTCAGTACTCAGGGTGATCTGTTCTCAGTACTCAGGGTGCTGGGTGCTCAGTGCTCGGGGTGCTGGGTGCACAGTGCCCAGGGTGCTGGGTGCTCAGTGCTCAGCGTGCTCAGTACTCAGGGTGCTGTGTGTTCAGTGCTCAGGGTACTGGGTGCTCAGTACTCAGGGTGCTTGGTGCTCAGTACTCAGGGTGCTGGGTGCTCAGTACTCGGGGTGCTGTGTGCTCAGTACTCGGGGTGCTGGGTGCACAGTGCTCAGGGTGCTGGGTGCTCAGTGCTCGGGGTGCTGGGTGCTTAGTGCTCAGGCTGCTGGCTGCTCAGTGCTCTGGGTGCTGGGTGCTCAGTACTCAGGGTGCTCAGTGCTCAGTACTCAGCGTGCTGGGTGCTCAGTCCACAGGGTCCTCGGTGCTCAGTACTCAGGGTGCTCAGTGCTCAGTACTCAGCGTGCTTTGTGCTCAGTGCTCAGGGTGCTGGGTGCTCAGTACTCAGGGTGCTGGGTGCTCAGTACTCAGGGTGCTGGGTGCTCAGTACTCAGGGTGCTGGGTGCTCAGTGCTCGGGGTGCTCGGTGATCAGTACTAAGAGTGCTGGGTCCTCAGTGCTCAGGGTACTGGGTACTCAGTACTCAGGGTGCTGGGTGCTCAGTGCTCAGGGTGCTGGGTGCTCAGTGCCCAGGGTGCTGGGTGCTCAGTGCTCGGGGTGCTGGGTGCTCAGTGCTCAGGGTGCTGGGTGCTCAGTGCTCAGTGCTCAGGGTGCTGGGTGCTCAGTGCTCAGGGTGCTGGGTGCTCAGTGCTAGGGGTGCTGGGTGCTCAGTGCTCATAGTGCTGGGTGCTCAGTGCTCGGGGTGCTGGGTGCTCAGTACTCAGGGTGCTGGGTGCTCAGTACTCAGTGTGTTCGGTGCTCAGTACTCAGGGTGCTCAGTGCTCAGTACTCAGGGTGCTGGGTGCTCAGTGCTCGGGGTGCTGGGTGCTCAATACTCGGGGTACTCTGTGCTCAGTACTCAGGGTGCTGGGTGCTCAGTGCTCAGGGTGCTGGGTGCTCAGTACTCAGGGTGCTGGGTGCTCAGTACTTAGGGGGCTCGGTCCTCAGTACTCAGGTTGCTGAGTGCTCAGGGTGCTGGGTACTCAGTACTCAGGGTGCTGGGTGCTCAGTACTCAGGGTGCTGGGTGCTCAGTGCTCAGGGTGCTGGGTGCTCAGTACTCAGGGTGCTGGGTGCTCAGTACTCAGGGTGCTGGGTGCTCAGTGCTCGGGGTGCTGGGTGCTCAGTGCTCGGGGTGCTGGGGGCTCAGTGCTCGGGGTGCTGGGTGCTCAGTGCTCGGGGCGCTGGGTGCTCTGTGCTCGGGGTGCTCGGAGCTCAGTACTCAGGATGCTGGGTGCTCAGTCCTCGGGGTGCTCGGTGCTCAGTACTCAGGGTGCTGGGTGCTTAGTGCTCGGGGTACTCGGTGCTCAGTAAGTTGGGTGCTCACTACTCAGGGTGCTGGGTGCTCAGTGCTCAGGGTGCTGGGTGCTCAGTGCTCAGGATGCTGGGTGCTCAGTGCTCAGGGTGCTGGGTGCTCAGTACTCAGGGTGCTGGGTTCACAGTTCTCGGGGTGCAGGTTGCTCAGTGCTCAGGGTGCTGGGTGCTCAGTGCTCAGGGTGTTGGGTGCTCAGTACTCGGGGTGCTGGGTGCTCAGTACTCAGGGTGCTGCGTGCTCAGTACTCAGGGTGCTGGGTGATCAGTACTCGGGTGCTGGGTGCTCAGTGCTCAGGGTGCTGGGTGCTCAGTGCTCGGGGTGCTGGGTGCTCAGTACTCAGGGTGCTGCGTGCTCAGTACTCAGGGGGCTGGGTGATCAGTACTCGGGTGCTGGGTGCTCAGTGCTCAGGGTGCTGGGTGCTCAGTGCTCGGGGTGCTGGGTGCTCATTGCTCAGTACTCAGGGTGCTGGGTGCTCAGTGCTCGGGGTGCTGGGTGCTCAGTGCTCAGTACTCAGGGTGCTGGGTGCTCAGTGCTCAGGGTGCTGAGTACTCAGTGCTCAGGGTGCTGGGTGCTCAGTGCTTAGTACTCAGGGTGCTGGGTGCTCAGTACTCCGGGTGCTGGGTGCTCAGTGCTCAGGGTGCTGGGTACTCAGTGCTCAGGGTGCTCGGTGGTCAGTACTCGGGGTGCTGGGAGCTCAGTGCTCGGGGTGCTGGGTGCTCAGTGCTCAGTACTCAGGGTGCTGGGTGCTCAGTGCTCGGGGTGCTGGGTGCTCAGTACTCAGGGTGCTGGGTGCTGAGTGCTCGGGGTGCTGGGTGCTCAGTGATCGGGGTGCTGGGTGCTCAGTACTCAGGGTGCTCAGTGCTCGGGGAGCTCGGTGCTCAGTACTCAGGGTGCTGGGTGCTCAGTACTCAGTGCTCGGGGTCCTGGGTGCTCCTTGCTCGGGGTGCTGGGTGCTCAGTGCTCTGGGTGCTTAGTGCTCAGTACACAGGGTGCTGGGTGCTCAGTACTCAGGGTGCTCAGTGCTCGGGGTGCTGGGTGCTCAGTACTAAGGGTGCTGGGTGCTCAGTACTCAGGGTGCTGGGTGATCAGTGCTCAGGGTCCTCGGTGCTCAGTACTCAGGGTGCTCAGTGCTCATTACTCAGCGTGATTTGTGCTCAGTGCTCAGGGTGCTGGGTGCTCAGTACTCAGTGTGCTGGGTGCTCAGTACTCAGGGTGCTGGGGGCTCAGTACTCAGGGTTCTGGGTGCTCAGTACTCAGGGTGCTGGGTGCTCAGTACTCAGGGTGCTGGGTGCTCAGTACTCAGGGTGCTGGGGGCTCATTACTCAGCGTGCTTTGTGCTCAGTGCTGAGGGTGCTGGGTGCTCAGTACTCAGTGTGCTGGGTGCTCAGTACTCAGGGTGCTGGGGGCTCAGTACTCAGGGTTCTGGGTGCTCAGTACTCAGGGTGCTGGGTGCTCAGTACTCAGGGTGCTGGGGGCTCAGTACTCAGGGTTCTGGGTGCTCAGTACTCAGGGTGCTGGGTGCTCAGTACTCAGGGTGCTGGGTGCTCAGTGCTCAGGGTGCTGGGTGCTCAGTGCTCAGTGCTCAGGGTGCTGGGTGCTCAGTGCTCATGGTGCTGGGTGCTCAGTGCTCGGGGTGCTGGGTGCTCAGTGCTCGGGGTGCTGGGTGCTCAGTGCTCGGGGTGCTGGGTGCTCAGTACTCAGGGAGCTGGGTGCTCAGTACTCAGTGTGTTCGGTGCTCAGTACTCAGGGTGCTCAGTGCTCAGTACTCAGGGTGCTGGGTGCTCAGTGCTCGGGGTGCTGGGTGCTCAGTACTTGGGGAGCTGGGTGCTCAGTACTCAGGGTGCTGGGTGCTCAGTGCTCAGGGTGCTGGGTGCTCAGTACACAGGGTGCTGGGTGCTCAGTGCTAGGGGTGCTCGGTGCTCAGTACTCAGGGTGCTGGGTGCTCAGTGCTCGGGGTGCTCGGTGCTCAGTACGTTGGGTGCTCACTACTCAGGGTGCTGGGTTCTCAGTGCTCAGGGTGCTGGGTGCTCGGTGCTCAGGTTGCTGGGTGCTCAGTACTCAGGGTGCTGGGTGCTCGGTGCTCGGGGTGCTGGGTGCTCAGTACTCAGGGTGCTGGGTGCTCAGTACTCAGGGTGCTGGGTGCTCAGTACTCGGGTGCTGGGTGCTCAGTGCTCAGGCTGCTGGGTGCTCAGTGCTCGGGGTGTTGGGTGCTCAGTGCTCGGGGTGCTCGGTGCTCAGTGCTCAAGGTGCTGGGTGCTCAGTACTCAGGGTGCTCATTGCTCAGGGTGCTGGGTGCTCAGTACTCAGGGTGCTGGTGCTCATTGCTCAGGTTGCACGGTGCTCGGGGCGCTGGGTGCTCAGTGCTCGGGGTGCTCGGAGCTCAGTACTCAGGGTGCTGGGTGCTCAGTGCTCGGGGTGCTCGGTGCTCAGTACTCAGGGTGCTGGGTGCTCAGTGCTCGGTTTGCTGGGTGCTCAGTGCTCAGTACTCAGGGTGCTGGTTGCTCAGTGCTCAGGGTGCTGTGTGCTCAGTGCTCAGGGTGCTGGGTGCTCATTGCTCAGTGTGCTGGGTACTCAGTACTCAGGGTGCTGCGTGCTCAGTGCTCGGGGTGCTATGTGCTCAGTGCTCGGGGTGCTGGGTGCTCAGTGCTCGGGGTGCTATGTGCTCAGTGCTCGCGGTGCTGGGTGCTCAGTGCTCGGGGTGCTCGGTGCTCAGTACTCAGGGTGCTGGGTGCTCAGAGCTCGAGGTGCTCAGTACTCAGGGTGCTGTGTGTTCAGTGCTCAGGGTGCTGGGTGCTCAGTACTCAGGGTGCTCGGTGCTTAGTACTCAGGGTGCTGGGTGCTCAGTACTCCGGGTGCTGGGTGCTCAGTACTCAGGGTGCTCATTGCTCAGGGTGCTGGGTGCTCAGTGCTCAGGGTGCTCGGTGCTCGGGGCACTGGGTGCTCAGTGCTCGGGGTGCTCGGAGCTCAGTGCTCAGGGTGCTGGGTGCTCAGTGCTCGAGGTGCTCGGTGCTCAGTACGTTGGGTGCTCACTCCTCAGGGTGCTGGGTGCTCAGTGCTCAGGGTGCTGGGTGCTCGGTGCTCAGGGTGCTGGGTGCTCAGTACTCAGGGTGCCGGGTGCTCAGTTCTCGGGGTGCTGGGTGCTCAGTACTCAGGGTGCCGGGTGCTCAGTACTCAGGGTGCTGAGTGCTCAGTACTCGGGTGCTGGGTGCTCAGTGCTCAGGATGCTGGGTGCTCAGTGCTCGGGGTGCTGGGTGCTCAGTGCTCAGTACTCAGGGCGCTGTGTGTTCAGTGCTCTTGGTGCCGGGTGCTCAGTGCTCAGTACTCAGGGTGCTGGGTGCTCAGTGCTCAGGGTGCTGGGTGCTCAGTGCTCAGGGTGCTGGGTGCTCAGTGGTCAGGGTGCTGGGTACTCAGTGCTCAGGGTGCTGGGTGCTCAGTACTCAGGGTGCTCAGTGCTCAGTACTCGGGGTGCTGGGTGCTCAGTGCTCAGGGTGCTCAATGCTCAGTACTCGGGGTGCTGTGTGCTCAGTGCTCAGGGTGCTCAGTGCTCAGTGCTCGGGGTGCTGGGTGCTCAGTGCTCATGGTGCTCAATGCTCAGTACTCGGGGTGCTGTGTGCTCAGTGCTCAGGGTGCTCAGTGCTCAGTGCTCGGGGTGCTGGGTGCTCAGTACTCAGGGTGCTGGGTGCTCAGTGCTCAGGGTGCTCAGTGCTCAGTACTCAGTGCTCAGGGTGCTCAGTGCTCAGTGCTCAGGGTGCTGGGTGTTCAGTACTCAGTGTGCTGGGTGCTCAGTACTCAGGGTGCTGGGTGCTCAGTGCTCAGGGTGCTGGGTGCTCAGTGCTCGGGGTGCTCAGTACTCAGGGTGCTATGTGTTCAGTGCTCAGGGTACTGGGTGCTCAGTACTCAGGGTGCTCGGTGCTTAGTACTCAGGATGCTGGGTGCTCAGTACTCCGGGTGCTGGGTGCTCAGTGCTCGGGGTGCTGGGTGCTCAGTACTCAGGGTGCTGGGTGCTCAGTACTCGTTGTGCTGGGTGCTCAGTGCTCAGGGTGCTGGGTGCTCAGTACTCAGGGTGCTCGGTGCTCAGTGCTCGGGGTGCTGGGTGCTCAGTACTCAGGGTGCTGGGTGCTCAGTACTCAGGGTGCTCAGTTCTCTGTACTCAGCGTGCTGGGTTCTCAGTGCTCAGGGTGCTCGGTGCTCAGTACTCAGGGTGCTCAGTGCTCAGTACTCAGCGTGCTGGTTGCTCAGTGCTCAGGGTGCTGGGTGCTCAGTACTCAGGGTGCTGGGTGCTTAGTACTCAGGGTGCTCGGTCCTCAGTGCTCCGGGTGCTGGGTGCTCAGTACTCAGGGAGCAGGGTGCTCAGTGCTCAGGGTGCTCAGTGCTCAGTACTCAGGGTGCTCGGTGCTCAGTGCTCAGGGTGCTCAGTGCTCAGTACTCAGGGTGCTCAGTGCTCAGTGCTCTGGGTGCTGGGTGCTCAGTGCTCGGGGTGCTGGGTGCTCAGTGCTCAGGATGCTGGGTGCTCAGTACTCAGGGTGCTCAGTGCTCAGTGCTCAGTACACAGGGTGCTGGTTGCTCAGTGCTCTGGGTGCTGGGTGCTCAGTACTCAGTACTCAGGGTGCTGGTTGCTCAGTGCTCGGGGTGCTGGATGCTCAGTACTCAGGGTGCTGGGTGCTCAGTGCTCAGGGTGCTGGGTGCTCAGTACTCAGGGTGCTGGGTGCTCAGTGCCAGGGTGCTGGGTGCACAGTACTCAGGGTGCTGGGTCCTCAGTGCTCAGGGTGCTGGGTGCTCAGTACTCAGGGTGCTGGGTGCTTATTACTCAGGGTGCTCGGTCCTCAGTGCTCAGGGTGCTGGGTGCTCAGTACTCAGGGAGCTGGGTGCTCAGTGCTCAGGGTGCTCAGTGCTCAGTACTCAGGGTGCTCGGTGCTCAGTGCTCAGGGTGCTCAGTGCTCAGTACTCAGGGTGCTCAGTGCTCAGTGCTCTGGGTGCTGGGTGCTCAGTGCTCGGGGTGCTGGATGCTCAGTGCTCAGGGTGCTGGGTGCTCAGTACTCAGGGTGCTCAGTGCTCAGGCTGCTGGGGGCTCAGTGCTCGGGGTGCTGGGTACTCAGTGCTCAGTACACAGGGTCCTGCGTGCTCAGTGCTCTGGGTGCTGGGTGCTCAGTACTCAGTACTCAGGGTGCTGGTTGCTCAGTGCTCGGGGTGCTGGATGCTCAGTACTCAGGGTGCTGGGTGCTCAGTGCTCAGGGTGCTGGGTGCTCAGTACTCAGTACTCAGGGTGCTGGTTGCTCAGTGCTCGGGGTGCTGGATGCTCAGTACTCAGGGTGCTGGGTGCTCAGTGCTCAGGGTGCTGGGTGCTCAGTACTCAGGGTGCTGGGTGCTCAGTGCTCAGGGTGCTGGGTGCACAGTACTCAGGGTGCTGGGTCCTCAGTGCTCAGGGTGCTGGTTTCTCAGTGCTCGGGGTGCTCAGTACTCAGGGTGATGTGTGTTCAGTGCTCAGGGTACTGGTTGCTCAGTACTGAGGGTGCTCGGTGCTTAGTACTCAGGGTGATGGGTGCTCAGTACTCAGGGTGCTCATTGCTCAGGGTGCTGGGTGCTCAGTACTCAGGGTGCTCATTGCTCAGGGTGCTGGGTGCTCAGTACTCAGGGTGCTGGGTGCTCCTTGCTCGGGGTGCTCGGTGCTCAGTGCTCAGGGTGCTGTGTGCTCAGTACTCAGGGTGCTCATTGCTCAGGGTGCTGGGTGCTCAGTACTCAGGGTGCTCATTGTTCAGGGTGCTGGGTGCTCAGTGCTCAGGGTGCTGGGTGCTCACTGCTCGGGGTGCTGGCTGCTCAGTGCTCAGGTTGCTGGGTGCTCAGTGCTCAGGGTGCTCGGTGCTCAGTGCTCAGGGTGCTGGGTGCTCAGTACTCAGGGTGCTAGGTGCTCAGTACTCAGGGTGCTCAGTGCTCAGTACTCAGGGTGCTCAGTGCTCAGTACTCTGGGTGCTCAGTGCTCAGGGTGCTGGGTGCTCAGAGCTCGGGGTGCTTGGTGCTCAGTCCTCAGGGTGCTGGGTGCTCAGTGCTCAGGGTGCTCGGTGCTCAGTGCTCAGGGTGCTGGGTGCTAAGTACTCAGGGTTCTGGGTGCTCAGTGCTCGGGGTCCTGGGTGCTCAGTACTCAGGGTGCTGGGTGCTCAGTGCTCAGGGTGCTCGGTGCTTAGTACTCAGGGTGCTCGGTACTCGGGGTGCTGGGTGCTCAGTGCTCGGGGTGCTGGGTACTCAGTGCTCTCGGTGCTGGGTGCTCAGTGCTCGGGGTGCTGGGTGCTCAGTGCTCGGGGTGCTGGGTGCTCAGTGCTCGGGGTGCTGGGTGCTCAGTACTCGGGGTGCTCGGTGCTCAGTACTCAGGGTGCTGGGTGCTCAGTAATCAGGGTGATGGGTGCTCAGTACTCAGGGTGCTGGGTGCTCGGTGCTCAGTACGCTGGGTGCTCAGTGCTCAGGGTGCTGGGTGCTCAGTGCTCGGGGCGCTGGGTGCTCAGTGCTCGGGGTGCTCGGAGCTCAGTACTCAGGGTGCTGGGTGCTCAGTGCTCGGGGTGATCGGTTCTCAGTACTCAGGGTGCTGGGTGCTGAGTGCTCGGGTTGCTCGGTGCTCAGTACGTTGGGTGCTCACTACTCAGGGTGCTGGGTGCTCAGTGCTCAGGGTGCTGGGTGCTCAGTGCTCAGGGTGCTGGGTGCTCAGGGTGCTGGGTGCTCAGTACTCAGGGTGCTGGGTGCTCAGTACTCAGGGTGCTGGGTGCTCAGTACTCAGGGTGCTGGGTGCTCAGTACTCAGGGTGCTGGGTGCTCAGTACTCGGGTGCTGGGTGCTCAGTGCTCAGGGTGCTGGGTGCTCAGTGCTCGGGGTGCTGGGTGCTCAGTGCTCAGTACTCAGGGTGCTGAGTGCTCAGTGCTCGGGGTGCTGGGTGCTCAGTGCTCAGAACTCAGGGTGCTGGGTGCTCAGTGCTCAGGGTGCTGTGTGCTCAGTGCTCAGGGTGCTGGGTGCTCAGTGCACAGGGGGCTGAGTACTCAGTGCTCAGGGTGCTGGGTGCTCAGTGCTCAGGGTGCTGGGTGCTCAGTATTCAGGGTGCTGGGTGCTCAGTGCTCGGGGTGCTGGGTGCTCATTGCTCACGGTGCTGGGTGCTCAGTGCTCGGGGTGCTCGGTGCTCAGTACTCAGGGTGCTGGGTGCTCAGTGCTCGAGGTGCTCAGTACTCAGGGTGCTGTGTGTTCAGAGCTCAGGGTGCTGGGTGCTCAGTACTCAGGGTGCTGGGTGCTCAGTGCTCGGGGTGCTGGGTGGTAAGTGCTCAGGTTGCTGGGTGCTCAGTACTCAGGGTGCTGGGTGCTCAGTACTCGGGGTGCTGGGTGCTCAGTACTCAGGGTGCTGGGTGCTCAGTACTCAGGGTGCTGGGTGCTCAGTACTCGGGTGCTGGGTGCTCAGTGCTCAGGGTGCTGGGTGCTCAGTGCTCGGGGTGCTGGATGCTCAGTGCTCGGGGTGCTCGGTGCTCAGTGCTCAAGGTGCTGGGTGCTCAGTACTCAGGGTGCACATTGCTCAAGGTGCTGGGTGCTCAGTACTCAGGGTGCTGGGTGCTCAGAGCTCAGGGTGCTCGGTGCTCGGGGTGCTGGGTGCTCAGTACTCAGGGTGCTGGGTGCTCAGTATTCAGGGTGCTGGGTGCTCAGTGCTCGGGGTGCTGGGTGCTCATTGCTCGCGGTGCTGGGTGCTCAGTACTCAGGGTGCTCATTGCTCAAGGTGCTGGGTGCTCAGTACTCAGGGTGCTGGGTGCTCAGTGCTCGGGGTGCTCGGTGCTCAGTACACAGGGTGCTGGGTGCTCAGTGCTCGTTGTGCTGGGTGCTCAGTGCTCAGTACTCAGGGTGCTGGGTGCTCAGTGCTCAGGGTGCTGTGTGCTCAGTGCTCAGGGTGCTGGGTGCTCAGTGCTCAGGGTGCTGGGTACTCAGTACTAAGGGTGCTGGGTGCTCAGTGCTCGGGGTGCTATGTGCTCAGTGCTCGCGGTGCTGGGTGCTCAGTGCTCGGGGTGCTGGGTGCTCAGTGCTCGGGGTGCTATGTGCTCAGTGCTAGCGGTGCTGGGTGCTCAGTGCTCGGGGTGCTCGGTGCTCAATACTCAGGGTGCTGGGTGCTAAGTGCTCGAGGTGCTCAGTACTCAGGGTGCTGTGTGTTCAGTGCTCAGGGTGCTGGGTGCTCAGTACTCAGGGTGCTCGGTGCTTAGTACTCAGGGTGCTGGGTGCTCAGTACTCCGGGTGCTGGGTGCTCAGTGCTCGGGGTTCTCAGTGCTCAGCGCTCAAGGTGCTGCGTGCTCAGTACTCAGGGTGCTCATTGCTCAGGGTGCTGGGTGCTCAGTGCTCAGGGTGCTCGGTGCTCGGGGCACTGGGTGCTCAGTGCTCAGGGTGCTCAGAGCTCAGTACTCAGGGTGCTGGGTGCTCAGTGCTCGGGGTGCTCGGTGCTCAGTACTCAGGGTGCTGAGTGTTCAGTGCTCGGGGTGCTCGGTGCTCAGTACGTTGGGTGCTCACTACTCAGGGTGCTGGGTGCTCAGTGCTCAGGGTGCTGGGTGCTCTGTGCTCAGGGTGCTGGGTGCTCAGTACTCAGGGTGCTGGGTGCTCAGTGCTCGGGGTGCTGGGTGCTCAGTACTCAGGGTGCTGGGTGCTCAGTACTCAGGGTGCTGGGTGCTCAGTACTCGGGTGCTGGGTGCTCAGTGCTCAGGGTGCTGGGTGCTCAGTGCTCGGGGTGCTGGGTGCTCAGTGCTCAGTACTCAGGGTGCTGGGTGTTCAGTGCTCGGGGTGCTGGGTGCTCAGTGCTCAGTACTCAGGGTGCTGGGTGCTCAGTGCTCAGGGTGCTTGGTGCTCAGTGCTCAAGGTGCTGGGTGCTCAGTGCTCAGGGTGCTGGGTACTCAGTGTTCAGGGTGCTGAGTGCTCAGTACTCAGGGTGCTCAGTGCTCAGTACTAGGGGTGCTGGGTGCTCAGTGCTCAGGGTGCTCAGTGCTCAGTACTCGGGGTGCTGTGTGCTCAGTGCTCAGGGTGCTCAGTGCTCAGTGCTCGGGGTGCTGGGTGCTCAGTGCTCGGGGTGCTGGGTGCTCAGTGCTCGGGGTGCTGGGTGCTCAGTTCTCGGGGTGCGGGGTGCTCAGTGCTCAGGGTGCTCAGTGCTCAGTACTCAGTGCTCAGGGTGCTCAGTGCTCAGTGCTCAGGGTGCTGGGTGTTCAGTACTCAGGGTGCTGGGTGCTCAGTACTCAGGGTGCTGGGTGCTCAGTGCTCAGGGTGCTGGGTGCTCAGTGCTCCGGGTGCTCAGTACTCAGGGTGCTGTGTGTTCAGTGCTCAGCGTACTGGGTGCTCAGTACTCAGGGTGCTGGGTGCTAAGTGCTCAGGGTGCTGGGTGCTCAGTGCTCAGGGTGCTCAGTGCTCAGTACTCAGTGTGCTTGGTGCTCAGTGCTCAGGGTGCTGTGTGCTCAGTGCTCAGGGTGATGGGTGCACAGTGCTCAGGGTGCTGGGTACTCAGTGCCCGGGGTGCTCAGTGCTCAGTACTCGGGGTGCTGGGTGCTCAGTGCTCAGGGTGCTCAAAGCTCAGTACTCGGGGTGCTGTGTGCTCAGTGCTCAGGGTGCTCAGTGCTCAGTGCTCGGGGTGCTGGGTGCTCAGTGCTCGGGGCGCTGGGTGCTCAGTGCTCAGGGTGCTGGGTGCTCAGTACTCGGGGTGCTGGGTGCTCAGTGCTCAGGGTGCTCAGTGCTCAGTACTCAGTGCTCAGGGTGCTCAGTGCTCAGTGCTCAGGGTGCTGGGTGTTCAGTACTCAGGGTGCTGGGTGCTCAGTACTCAGGGTGCCGGGTGCTCAGTGCTCAGGGTGCTGGGTGCTCAGTGCTCGGGGTGCTCAGTACTCAGGGTGCTGTGTGTTCAGTGCTCAGGGTACTGGGTGCTCAGTACTCAGGGTGCTCGGTGCTTAGTACTCAGGGTGCTGGGTGCTCAGTAATCCGGGTGATGGGTGCTCAGTGCTCGGGGTGCTCGGTACTCAGGGTGCTGGGTGCTCAGTGCTCGGGGTGCTCAGTACTCAGGGTGCTGTGTGTTCAGTACTCAGGGTGCTGGGTGCTCAGTACTCAGGGTGCTGGGTGCTCAGTGCTCAGGGTGCTGGGTGCTCAGTGCTCGGGGTGCTCAGTACTCAGGGTGCTGTGTGTTCAGTACTCAGGGTGCTGGGTGCTCAGTACTCAGGGTGCTGGGTGCTCAGTACTCGGGTGCTGGCTGCTCAGTACTCAGGGTGCTGGGTGCTCAGTACTCGGGTGCTGGGTGCTCAGTGTTCAGGGTGCTGGGTGCTCAGTGCTCAGTACTCAGGGTGCTGGGTGCTCAGTGCTCGGAGTGCTGGGTGCTCAGTGCTCAGGGTGCTGGGTGCTCAGTGCTCGGGGTGCTGGGTGCTCAGTGCTCAGTACTCAGGGTGCTGGGTGCTCAGTGCTCGGGGTGCTGGGTGCTCAGTGCTCAGGGTGCTGGGCGCTCAGTACTCAGGGTGCTGGGTGCTCAGTACTCAGGGTGGGGGGGTGCTCAGTACTCGGGTGCTGGGTGCTCAGTGCTCAGGGTGCTGGGTGCTCAGTGCTCGGGGTGCTGGGTGCTCAGTGGTCAGTACTCAGGGTGCTGGGTGCTCAGTGCTCGGGGTGCTGGGTGCTCAGTGCTCAGGGTGCTGGGTGCTCAGTGCTCAGGGCGCTGGGTGCTCAGTGCTCGGGGTGCTGGGTGCTCAGTGCTCAGTCCTCAGGGTGATGGATGCTCAGTGCTCAGGGTGCTGGGTGCTCAGTGCTCAGGGTGCTGGGTACTCAGTGCTCAGGGTGCTGGGTGCTCAGTACTCAGGGTGCTGGGTGCTCAGTACACATGGTGCTGGGTGCTCAGTGCTCGGGGTGCTGTGTGTTCAGTGCTCAGGGTGCTGGGTGTTCAGTACTCAGGATGCTGGGTGCTCAGTACTCAGGGTTCTCATTGCTCAGGGTGCTGGGTGCTCAGTACTCAAGGTGCTGGGTGCTCAGTACTCAGGGTGCTCAGTGCTCAGTACTCAGGGTGCTCAGTGCTCAGTACTCCGGGTGCTCGGTGCTCAGGGTGCTGTGTGCTCAGTGCTCAGGGTGCTCGGTGCTCAGTACTCAGGGTGCTGGGTGCTCAGTGCTCAGGGTGCTGGGTGCTCAGTGCTCAGGGTGCTGGGTGCTCAGTGCTCAGGGTGCTGGGAGCTCAGTACTCAGGGTGCTCGGTGCTCGGGGTGCTGGGTGCTCAGTGCTCGGGGTGCTCGGTGCTCAGTACTCGGGGTGCTCAGTGCTCAGTACTCAGGGTGCTGGGTGCTCAGTACGCTGGGTGCTCAGTACTCAGGGTGCTGGGTGCTCAGTACTCAGGGTGCTCGGTGCTCAGTACTCAGGGTGCTGGGTGCTCAGTGCTCGGGGTGCTGGGTGCTCAGTACTAAGGGTGCTCAGTGCTCAGTACTCAGCGTGCTGGGTGCTCAGTGCACAGGGTGCTCGGTGCTCAGTACTCAGGGTGCTCAGTGCTCAGTTCTCAGCGTGCTGGGTGCTCAGTGCTCAGGGTGCTCGGTGCTCAGTACTCAGGGTGCTCAGTGCTGAGTACTCAGCGTGCTGGGTGCTCAGTGCTCGGGGTGCTGGGTGCTCAGTACTAAGGGTGCTCAGTGCTCAGTACTCAGCGTGCTGGGTGCTCAGTGCTCAGGGTGCTCGGTGCTCAGTACTCAGGGTGCTCAGTGCTGAGTACTCAGCGTCCTGGGTGCTCAGTGCTCGGGGTGCTGGGTGCTCAGTATTCAGGGTGCTGGGTGCTCAGTACTCGTTGTGCTGGGTGCTAAGTGCTCAGGGTGCTGGGTGCTCAGAACTCAGGGTGCTGGGTGCTCAGTACTCAGGGTGCTCAGTGCTCAGTACTCGGGTGCGGGGTGCTCAGTGTTCAGGGTGCTGGGTGCTCAGTGCTCGGGTTGCTGGGTGCTCAGTGCTCAGTACTCAGGGTGCTGGGTGCTCAGTGCTTGGGGTGCTGGGTGCTCAGTGCTCAGGGTGCTGGGTGCTCAGTGCTCGGGGTGCTGGGTGCTCAGTGCTCAGTACTCAGGGTGCTGTGTGCTCAGTGCTCGGGGTGCTGGGTGCTCAGTGCTCAGGGTGCTGGGCGCTCAGTACTCAGGGTGCTCGGTGCTCAGTACTCAGGGTGCTGGGTGCTCAGTACACGGGTGCTGGGTGCTCAGTGCTCAGGGTGCTGGGTGCTCAGTGCTCGGGGTGCTGGGTGCTCAGTGCTCAGTACTCAGGGTGCTGGGTGCTCAGTGCTCGGGGTGCTGGGTGCTCAGTGCTCAGGGTGCTGGGTGCTCAGTGCTCAGGGCGCTGGGTGCTCAGTGCTCGGGGTCCTGGGTGCTCAGTGCTCAGTCCTCAGGGTGATGGGTGCTCAGTGCTCAGCGTGCTGGGTGCTCAGTGCTCAGGGTGCTGGGTGCTCAGTGATCGGGGTGCTGGGTGCTCAGTGCTCATGGTGCTCAGTACTCAGGGTGCTGGGGGCTCAGTACTCAGGGTGCTGGGTGCTCAGTACTCAGGGTGCTCGGTTCTCAGTACTCAGGGTGCTGGGAGCTCATTCTCGGGGTGCTGGGTGCTCAGTGCTCGGGGTGCTGGGTGCTCAGTACTCATTGTGCTGGGGGCTCAGTACTCAGGGTGGTGGGTGCTCAGTACTCAGGTTGATCTGTTCTCAGTACTCAGGGTGCTGGGTGCTCAGTGCTCGGGGTGCTGGGTGCACAGTGCTCAGGGTGCTGGGTGCTCAGTGCTCGGGGTGCTCAGTACTCAGGGTGCTGTGTGTTCAGTGCTCAGGGTACTGGGTGCTCAGTACTCAGGGTGCTTGGTGCTCAGTACTCAGGGTGCTGGTTGCTCAGTACTCGGGGTGCTGGGTGCTCAGTACTCGGGGTGCTGGGTGCACAGTGCTCAGGGTGCTGGGTGCTCAGTGCTCGGGGTGCTGGGTACTCAGTGATCAGGGTGCTGGCTGCTCAGTGCTCAGGGTGCTGGGTGCTCAGTACTCAGTGTGCTCAGTGCTCAGTACTCAGCGTGCTGGGTGCTCAGTGCTCAGGGTCCTCGGTGCTCAGTACTCAGGGTGCTCAGTGCTCAGTACTCAGCGTGCTTTGTGCTCAGTGCTCAGGGTGCTGGGTGCTCAGTACTAAGGGTGCTGGGTGCTCAGTACTCAGGGTGCTGGGTGCTCAGTACTCAGGGTGCTGGGTGCTCATTGCTCGGGGTGCTCGGTGAACAGTACTCAGGGTGCTGGGTGCTCAGTGCTCAGGGTGCTGGGTACTCAGTACTCAGGGTGCTGGGTGCTCAGTGCTCAGGGTGCTGGGTGCTCAGTGCTCGGGGTGCTGGGTGCTCAGTGCTCGGGGTGCTGGGTGCTCAGTGCTCGGGGTGCTGGGTGCTCAGTGCTCGGGGTGCTGGGTGCTCAGTGCTCGGGGTGCTGGGTGCTCAGTACTCAGGGTGCTGGATGCTCAGTACTCAGGGTGTTCGGTGCTCAGTATTCAGGGTGCTCAGTGCTCAGTACTCAGGGTGCTGGGTGCCCAGTGCTCGGGGTGCTGGGTGCTCAGTACTCGGGGTGCTGGGTGCTCAGTACTCAGGGTGCTGGGTACTCAGTGCTCAGGGTGCTGGGTGCTCAGTACTCAGGGTGCTGGGTGCTCAGTGCTCAGGGTGCTCAGTGCTCAGTACTCAGCGTGCTTTGTGCTCAGTGCTCAGGGTGCTGGGTGCTCAGTACTCAGGGTGCTGGGTGCTCAGTACTCACGGTGCTGGGTGCTCAGTGCTCAGGGTGCTGGGTGCTCAGTACTCCGTGCTCAGGATGCTGGGTGCTCAGTGCTCAGGGTGCTCGGTGCTCAGTACTAAGTGCTCAGGGTGATGGGTGCTCAGTGCTCGGGGTGCTCGGTGCTCAGTGCTCAACGTCCTGGGTGCTCAGTACTTAGGGTGCTGGGTGCTTAGTACTCAGGGTGCTCAGTGCTCAGTACACAGGGTGCTGGGTGCTCAGTGCTCGGGGTGCTGGGTGCTCAGTGCTCAGTACTCAGGGTGCTGGGTGCTCAGTGCTCGGGGTGCTGGGTGCTCAGTACTCATCGTGCTGGGTGCTCAGTACTCAGGGTGCTGGGTGCTCAGTGCTCAGAGTGCTGGGTGCTCAGTGCTCAGGGTGCTATGTGCTCAGTGATCGGGGTGCTGGGTGCTCAGTGCTCAGGGTGCTGGCTGCTCAGTGCTCAGGGTGCTGGGTGCTCAGTGCTCAGGGTGCTCGGTGCTCAGTACTCAGTGCTCAGGGTGATGGGTGCTCAGTGCTCGGGGTGCTCGGTGCTCAGTGCTCAGGGTCCTGGGTGCTCAGTGCTCGGGGTGCTGGGTGCTCAGTGCTCAGTACTCAGGGTGCTGGGTGCTCAGTGCTCGGGGTGCTGGGTGCTCAGTGCTCAGTACTCAGGGTGCTGGGTGCTCAGTGCTCGGGGTGCTGGGTGCTCAGTACTCAGCGTGCTGGGTGCTCAGTACTCAGGGTGCTGGGTGCTCAGTGCTCAGGGTGCTGGGTGCTCAGTGCTCAGGGTGCTATGTGCTCTGTGATCGGGGTGCTGGGTGCTCAGTACTCAGGGTGCTCAGTGCTCGGGGAGCTTGGTGCTCAGTGCTCAGGGTGCTGGGTGCTCAGTACTCAGTGCTCAGGATGCTGGGTGCTCAGTGCTCAGGGTGCTGGGTGCTCAGTGCTCAGGGTGCTCAGTGTTCAGTGCTCAGTACTCAGTGTGCTGGGTGCTCAGTACTCAGGGTGCTGGGTGCTCAGTGCTCGGGGTGCCCGGTGCTCAGTGCTCGGGGTGCTGGGTGCTCAGTACTCAGGGTGCTGGGTGCTCAGTGCTCGGGGTGCTGGGTCCTCAGTGCTCAGGGTGCTGGGTGCTCAGTACTCAGGGTGCTGGGTCCTCAGTGCTCAGGGTGCTGGGTGCTCAGTACTCAGTGTTCTCAGTGCTCAGGGTGCTGGGTGCTCAGAACTCAGGGTGCTGGGTGCTCAGTACTCAGGGTGCTGGGTGCTCAGTACTCAGGTTGCTTGGTGCTCAGTACTCAGGGTGCTGGGTGCTCAGTGCTCAGGGTGCTCGGTGCTCAGTACTCATGGTGCTGGGTGCTCATTCTCAGGGTGCTGGGTGCTCAGTACTCAGGTTGCTCAGTACTCTGGGTGCTCGGTGCTCAGTACTCATGGTGCTGGGTGCTCAGTACTCAGGGTGCTCGGTGCTCAGTTCTCAGGGTGCTCGGTGCTCAGTGTTTGGGGTGCTGGGTGCTCAGTACTCAGGGTGCTGGGTGCTCAGTGCTCGGGGTGCTCGGTGCTCAGTACTCAGGGTGCTGTGTGCTCAGTACTCGGGGTGCTGGGTGCTCAGTGCTCAGGGTGCTGGGTGCTCAGTGCTCGGGGTGCTGGGTAATCAGTGCTCAGTGTGCTGGCTGCTCAGTGCTCAGGGTGCTGGGTGCTCAGTACTCAGGGTGCTCGGTGCTCAGTACTCAGGGTGCTCAGTGCTCAGTACGCAGCGTGCTTTTTGCTCAGTGCTCAGGGTGCTGGGTGCTCAGTACTCAGGGTGCTGGGTGCTCAGTACTCACGGTGCTGGATGCTCAGTACTCGGGTTGCTGGGTGCTCATTACTCAGGGTGCTGGGTGCTCAGTGCTCTGGGTGCTCGGTGCTCAGTACTCTTGGTGCTGGGTGCTCAGTACTCAGGGTGCTGGGTGCTCAGTGCTCAGGGTGATCGGTGCTCAGTACTCAGGGTGCTCAGTACTCAGGGTGCTGGGTGCTCAGTACTCAGGGTGCTGGGTGCTCAGTGCTCTTGGTGCTGGGTGCTCAGTGCTCAGGGTGCTGGGTGCTCAGTGCTCGGTGTGCTGGGTACTCAGTGCTCAGGGTGCTCGGTGCTCAGTACGTTGTGTGCTCAGTGCTCAGGGTGCTGGGTGCTCAGTGCTCAGGGTGCTGGGTGCTCAATGCTCAGGGTGCTGGGTGCTCAGTACTCAGGGTGCTGGGTGCTCAGTGCTCAGGGTGCTGTGTACTCAGTGCTCAGGGTGCTCGGTGGTCAGTACTCGGGGTGCTGGGAGCTCAGTGCTCGGGGTGCTGGGTGCACAGTGCTCAGTACTCAGGGTGCTCAGTGCTCATTACTCAGCGTGCTTTGTGCTCAGTGCTCAGGGTGCTGGGTGCTCAGTACTCAGTGTGCTGGGTGCTCAGTACTCAGGGTGCTCGGGGCTCAGTACTCAGGGTGCTGGGTGCTCAGTACTCAGGGTGCTGGGTGCTCAGTACTCAGGGTGCTCGGGGCTCAGTACTCACGGTGCTGGGTGCTCAGTACTCAGGGTGATCTGTTCTCAGTACTCAGGGTGCTGGGTGCTCAGTGCTCGGGGTGCTGGGTGCACAGTGCCCAGGGTGCTGGGTGCTCAGTGCTCAGGGTACTCAGTACTCAGGGTGCTGTGTTTTCAGTGCTTAGGGTACTGGGTGCTCAGTACTCAGGGTGCTTGGTGCACAGTACTCAGTGTGCTGGGTGCTCAGTACTCGGGGTGCTGGGTGCTCAGAACTCGGGGTGCTGAGTGCACAGTGCTCAGGGTGCTGGGTGCTCAGTGCTGGGGTGCTGGGTGCTCAGTGCTCAGGCTGCTGGCTGCTCAGTGCTCAGGGTGCTGGGTGCTCAGTACTCAGGGTGCTCAGTGCTCAGTACTCAGCGTGCTGGGTGCTCAGTCCTCAGGGTCCTCGGTGCTCAGTACTCAGGGTGCTCAGTGCTCAGTACTCAGCGTGCTTTGTGCTCAGTGCTCAGGGTGCTGGATGCTCAGTACTCAGGGTGCTGGGTGCTCAGTACTCAGGGTGCTGGGTGCTCAGTACTCAGGGTGCTGGGTGCTCAGTGCTCGGGGTGCTCGGTGATCAGTACTAAGAGTGCTGGGTGCTCAGTGCCCAGGGTACTGGGTACTCAGTACTCAGGGTGCTGGGTGATCAGTGCTCAGGGTGCTGGGTGCTCAGTGCTCAGGGTGCTGGGTGCTCAGTGCTCGGGGTGCTGGGTGCTCAGTGCTCAGGGTGCTGGGTGCTCAGTGCTCAGTGCTCAGGGTGCTGGGTGCTCAGTGCTCAGGGTGCTGGGTGCTCAGTGCTCGGGGTGCTGGGTGCTCAGTGCTCAGGGTGCTGGGTGCTCAGTGCTCGGGGTGCTGGGTGCTCAGTACTCAGGGTGCTGGGTGCTCAGTACTCAGTGTGTTCGGTGCTCAGTACTCAGGGTGCTCAGTGCTCAGTACTCAGGGTGCTGGGTGCTCAGTGCTCGGGGGGCTAGGTGCTCAGTACTCGGGGTGCTGGGTGCTCAGTACTCAGGGTTCTGGGTGCTCAGTGCTCAGGGTGCTGGGTGTTCAGTACTCAGGGTGCTGGGTGCTCAGTGCTCGGGGTGCTGGGTGCTCAGTGCTCGGGGTGCTGGGGGCTTAGTGCTCGGGGTGCTGGGTGCTCAGTGCTCGGGGCGCTGGGTGCTCTGTGCTCGGGGTGCTCGGAGCTCAGTACTCAGGGTGCTGGGTGCTCAGTGCTCGGGGTGCTCGGTGCTCAGTACTCAGGGTGCTGGGTGCTTAGTGCTCGGGGTGCTCGGTGCTCAGTACGTTGGGTGCTCACTACTCAGGGTGCTGGGTGCTCAGTGCTCAGGGTGCTGGGTGCTTAGTGCTCAGGATGCTGGGTGCTCAGTGCTCAGGGTGCTGGGTGCTCAGTACTCAGGGTGTTGGGTGCACAGTGCTCGGGGTGCAGGTTTCTCAGTGCTCAGGGTGCTGGGTGCTCAGTGCTCAGGGTGCTGGGTGCTCAGTACTCGGGGTTGCTGGGTGCTCAGTACTCAGGGTGCTGCGTGCTCAGTACTCAGGGTGCTGGGTGATCAGTACTCCTGTGCTGGGTGCTCAGTGCTCAGGGTGCTGGGTGCTCAGTGCTCGGGGTGCTGGGTGCTCAGTGCTCAGTACTCAGGGTGCTGGGTGCTCAGTGCTCGGGGTGCTGGGTTCTCAGTGCTCAGTACTCAGGGTGCTGGGTGCTCAGTGCTCAGGGTGTTGGGTGCTCAGTGCTCAGGGTGCTGGGTGCTCAGTACTCCGGGTGCTGGGTGCTCAGTGCTCGTGGTGCTCGGAGCTCAGTACTCAGGGTGCTGGGTGCTCAGTTTTCGGGGTGATCGGTGCTCAGTACTCAGGGTGCTGGGTGCTCAGTGCTCGGGGTGCTCGGTGCTCAGTACGTTGGGTGCTCACTACTCAGGGTGCTGGGTGCTCAGTACTCAGGGTGCTCGGTGCTCAGTACTCAGGGTGCTGGGTGCTCAGTGCTCTGGGTGCTGGGTGCTCAGTACTCAGGGTGCTGGGTGCTCAGTGCTCGGGGTGCTCGGTGCTCAGTACGCTGGGTGCTCAGTACTCAGGGTGCTGGGTGCTCAGTACTCAGGGTGCTAGGTGCTCAGTACTCAGGGTGCTGGGTGCTTAGTACTCAGGGTGCTGGGTGCTCAGTGCTCGGGTTGCTGGGTGCTCAGTGCTCGGGGTGCTCAGTGCTCAGTGCTCGGGGTGCTGGGTACTCAGTACTCAGGGTGCTGGGTGCTCAGTACTTGTTGTGCTGGGTGCTCAGTGCTCAGGGTGCTGGGTGCTCAGTACTCAGGGTGATCGGTGCTAAGTGCTCGGGGGTGCTGGGTGCTCAGTACTCAGGGTGCTGGGTGCTCAGTACTCAGGGTGCTCAGTTCTCAGTACTCAGCGTGCTGGGTGCTCAGTGCTCAGGGTGCTCGGTGCTCAGTACTCAGGGTGCTCAGTGCTCAGTACTCAGCGTGCTGGTTGCTCAGTGCTCAGGGTGCTGGGTGCTCAGTACTCAGGTTGCTGGTTGCTTAGTACTCAGGGTGCTCGGTCCGCAGTGCTCAGGGTGCTGGGTGCTCAGTACTCAGGGAGCAGGGTGCTCAGTGCTCAGGGTGCTCAGTGCTCAGTACTCATCGTGCTCGGTGCTCAGTGCTCAGGGTGCTCAGTGCTCAGTACTCAGGGTGCTCAGTGCTCAGTGCTCTGGGTGCTGGTTGCTCAGTGCTCGGGGTGCTGGGTGCTCAGTGCTCAGTGTGCTGGGTGCTCGGTGCTCGAGGTGCTCAGTACTCAGTACTCGGGGTTCTGGGTGCTCATTGCTCAAGGTGCTCAGTGCTCAGTACTCGGGGTGCTCAGTGCTCAGTACTCGGGGTTCTGGGTGCTCAGTGCTCAGGGTGCTCAGTGCTCAGTACTCGGGGTGCTGTGTGCTCAGTGCTCAGGGTGCTCAGTGCTCAGTGCTCGGGGTGCTGGGTGCTCAGTGCTCGGGGCGCTGGGTGCTCAGTGCTCGGGGTGCTGGGTGCTCAGTACTCGGGGTGAGGGGTGCTCAGTGGTCAGGGTGCTCAGTGCTCAGTACTCAGTGCTCAGGATGCTCAGTGCTCAGTGCTCGGGGCGCTGGGTGCTCAGTGCTCAGGCTGCTGGGTACTCAGTACTCAGGGTGCTGGGTGCTCAGTGCTCGGGGTGCTATGTGCTCAGTGCTCGCGGTGCTGGGTGCTCTGTGCTCGGGGTGCTGGGTGCTCAGTGCTCGGGGTGCTATGTGCTCAGTGCTCGCGGTGCTGGCTGCTCAGTGCTCGGGGTGCTGGGTGCTCAGTGCTCGAGGTGCTCAGTACTCAGGGTGCTGTGTGTTCAGTGCTCGGGGCGCTGGGTGCTCAGTACTCCGGGTGCTGGGTGCTCAGTGCTCAGGGTGCTCGGTGCTCGGGGCACTGGGTGCTCAGTGCTCAGGGTGCTCGGAGCTCAGTACTCAGGGTGCTGGGTGCTCAGTGCTCGGGGTGCTCGGTGCTCAGTACTCAGGCTGCTGGGTGCTCAGTACTCAGGGTGCTCATTGCTCAGGGTGCTGGGTGCTCAGTGCTCAGGGTGCTCGGTGCTCGGGGCACTGGGTGCTCAGTGCTCAGGGTGCTCGGAGCTCAGTACTCAGGGTGCTGGGTGCTCAGTGCTCGGGGTGCTCGGTGCTCAGTACTCAGGGTGCTGGGTGCTCAGTGCTCGGGGTGCTCGGTGCTCAGTACGTTGGGTGCTCACTACTCAGGGTGCTGGGTACTCAGTGCTCAGGGTGCTGGGTGCTCGGTGCTCAGGGTGCTGGGTGCTCAGTACTCGGGGTGCTGGGTGCTCAGTGCTCGGGGTGCTGGGTGCTCAGTACTCAGGGTGCTGGGTGCTCAGTACTCAGGGTCCTGGGTGCTCAGTACTCGGGTGCTGGGTGCTCAGTGCTCAGGGTGCTGGGTGCTCAGTGCTCGGGGTGCTGGGTGCTCATTGCTCAGTACTCAGGGTGCTGGGTGTTCAGTGCTCGGGGTGCTGGGTGCTCAGTGCTCAGTACTCAGGGTGCTGGGTGCTCAGTGCTCAGGGTGCTGGGTGCTCAGTGCTCAGGGTGCTGGGTGCTCAGTACTCAGGGTGCTCAGGGCTCAGTACTCGGGGTGCTGGGTGCTCAGTGCTCAGGGTGCTCAGTGGTCAGTACTCGGGGTGCTGTGTGCTGAGTGCTCAGGGTGCTCAGTGCTCAGTGCTCGGGGGTGCCGGGTGCTCAGTGCTCGGGGCGCTGGGTGCTCAGTGCTCGGGGTGCTGGGTGCTCAGTACTCAGGGTGCTGGGTGCTCAGTGCTCAGGGTGCTCAGTGCTCAGTACTCAGTGCTCAGGGTGCTGGGTGTTCAGTACTCAGGGTGCTGGGTGCTCAGTACTCAGGGTGCTGGGTGCTCAGTGCTCAGGGTGCTGGGTGCTCAGTGCTCGGGGTGCTCAGTACTCAGGGTGCTGTGTGTTCAGTGCTCAGGGTACTGGGTGCTCAGTACTCAGGGTGATCTTTGCTTAGTACTCAGGGTGCTGGGTGCTCAGTACTCCGGGTGCTGGGTGCTCAGTGCTCGGGGTGCTCGGAGCTCAGTACTCAGGGTGATGGGTGCTCAGTTCTCGGGGTGATCGGTGCTCAGTACTCAGAGTGCTGGGTGCTCAGTGCTCGGGGTGCTCGGTGCTCAGTACGTTGGGTGCTCACTACTCAGGGTGCTGGGTGCTCAGTGCTCAGTGTGCTGGGTGCTCAGTGCTCAGGGTGCTGGGTGCTCAGTGATCAGGGTGCTGGGTGCTCAGTACTCAGGGTGCTCAGGGCTCAGTACTCGGGGTGCTGGGTGCTCAGTGCTCAGGGGTGCTCAGTGGTCAGTACTCGGGGTGCTGTGTGCTGAGTGCTCAGGGTGCTCAGTGCTCAGTGCTCGGGGTGCCGGGTGCTCAGTGCTCGGGGCGCTGGGTGCTCAGTGCTCGGGGTGCTGGGTGCGCAGTACTCAGGGTGCTGGGTGCTCAGTGCTCAGTACTCGGGTGCTGGGTGCTCAGTGCTCGTTGTGCTGGGTGCTCAGTGCTCAGTACTCAGGGTGCTGGGTGCTCAGTGCTCGTTGTGCTGGGTGCTCAGTGCTCAGTACTCAGGGTGCTGGGTGCTCAGTGCTCAGGGTGCTGTGTGCTCAGTGCTCAGGGTGCTGGGTGCTCAGTGCTCAGGGTGCTGGGTACTCAGTGCTCAGGGTGCTGGGTGCTCAGTGCTCGGGTTTCTCGGTGCTCAGTGCTCAAGGTGCTGGGTGCTCAGTACTCAGGGTGCTCATTGCTCAGGGTGCTGGGTTCTCAGTGCTCAGGGTGCTCGGTGCTCGGGGCACTGGGTGCTCAGTGCTCAGGGTACTGGGTGCTCAGTACTCAGGGTGATCGGTGCTTAGTACTCAGGGTGCTGGGAGCTCAGTACTCCGGGTGCTGAGTGCTCAGTGCTCGGGGTGCTCGGAGCTCACTATTCAGGGTGCTGGGTGCTCAGTGCTCAGTGTGCTGCTTGCTCAGTGCTCAGGGTGCTGGGTGCTCAGTGCTCAGGGTGCTGGGTGCTCAGTATTCAGGGTGCTGGGTGCTCAGTGCTCGGGGTGCTGGGTGCTCAGTGCTCAGTGTGCTGGGTGCTCAGTACTCAGGGTGCTGGGTGCTCAGTACTCGGGGTGCTGGGTGCTCAGTGCTCGTTGTGCTGGGTGCTCAGTGCTCAGTACTCAGGGTGCTGGGTGCTCAGTGCTCCTTGTGCTGGGTGCTCAGTGCTCAGTACTCAGGGTGCTGGGTGCTCAGTACTCAGGGTGCTGGGTGCTCAGTACTCGGGTGCTGGGTGCTCAGTGCTCGGGGTGCTGGGTGCTCAGTGCTCAGGGTGCTGGGTGCTCAGTGCTCGGGGTGCTGGGTGCTCAGTACTCAGGGTGCTGGGTGCTCAGTACTCAGTGTGTTCGGTGCTCAGTACTCAGGGTGCTCAGTGCTCAGTACTCAGGGTGCTGGGTGCTCAGTGCTCGGGGGG